>NC_091954.1:95632518-95936684 GCF_031021105.1 Erythrolamprus reginae
TGATCATTGATTTCTGTTTCCATAGTAAACTGTATTTTGGGGTGTAGGCTGTTGAGATGAGTGAGGAAATTGTCTAGTTTTTCTTTACCATGTGGCCAAATTACAAAGGTATCATCAACATATCTCAGCCAAAGTTTGGGTTTGTATTTGGCTTGCTCTAAAGCATTATTTTCGAAATATTCCATATAGAGGTTGGCTATGACAGGTGATAGAGGTGATCCCATGGGGGCTCCCTCTATTTGTTTATATCTTTGTTCATTATAGATGAAGTATGTATTGGTCAAGTCAACAACTTATGACCAAAACAGTACATAACATATCAGACAAGATACTCACCACTACAGAAACCAATATTCTTTCAAAAGGATTTTAATTTTGCAATAACTCCAAGACGAATACCAACTGAAAATATCATATGTGGAATTGAAACAACTTTACATAAAATCAACCCAGATACTGCTAACAAAATCAGACTCCAAGTCACTAATATTCTGTGCTCTAGTAAACCTCCAAAAAGCAACATACAGCAGGAAGAAAGAGAGGCACTTATCAATCTAAAGAAAAACCAGGATATAATAATTCTCCCAGCTGATAAAGGAAACTCCACTATAGTAATGAACACAGCAGAATACAAAGAAAAAATGACAAATCTACTAAAAAACCCAGCCTACAAACTCCTAAGCACAGATCCTACCACCTACCTAGAAAAAACCACCAAATCTAAAATCAAGGCCTCTCCCATCAGCGAAGAAATCCAGCAAAAAATCATCCCCAGAGAAAAATCTTCCATATGTCCAAAACTCTATGGCCTTCCAAAAATACACAAAGAAGGAATACCTCTCAGGCCAATAGTCAGTTCTATAGGCTCCCCTCTACAAAACCTTGCCAAATTTTTAGCCAAATACCTTCAACCATATACAGAAACTATTACCTCATATGTTCAAAATTCATCCCACTTTATACAAATAATTAAAAAACAAAACCTACAACCCGATGACCTACTTGTAAGTTTCGATGTCGTGTCCCTGTTCACACAAATACCTATTACAGAAGCCTTGACAGCTATCCAAGACAAACACAAACCCCCCAAATATATCCTAGACCTTACCAACCACTGCCTGACCAATACATACTTCATCTATAATGAACAAAGATATAAACAAATAGAGGGAGCCCCCATGGGATCACCTCTATCACCTGTCATAGCCAACCTCTATATGGAATATTTCGAAAATAATGCTTTAGAGCAAGCCAAATACAAACCCAAACTTTGGCTGAGATATGTTGATGATACCTTTGTAATTTGGCCACATGGTAAAGAAAAACTAGACAATTTCCTCACTCATCTCAACAGCCTACACCCCAAAATACAGTTTACTATGGAAACAGAAATCAATGATCAACTTCCCTTTCTAGATGTACTGGTCTATAAAAAACCCAATGGCAGCCTAGGACATACTATCTACCAAAAGAAAACCCATACCAACCGTTATCTAAATGCACACTCACACCACCACCCCGCACAAATCACCTCAGTGGCCAAAACTCTCATCACCAGAACCAAACGCTTAGCTGACCATGAGCACTTAAAAACTGAATTGAACAAACTCAAAGATGTACTAATTTCTAATGGATTCAAAGAGAAAACAATAACAAACCTAATCAATAAAGAGACACCCCCCAAAAAACAAGATCAAGAACAGGACAATGGCACCACCATCCTTCCTTACATCAAAGGCACCACGGATAAAATTAGTAAAATTCTACAAAAACATAACATCAAAACCTCATTTTGCACTAACCAAAAAATATCTAATATCCTAAGGAGCCCCAAAGATAAAATCCAATTAGAATACCAAGGTATCTATGAAATCCCTTGCAAAACATGTGCAGCCACATACATTGGACAAACTAACCGAAGAGTGAGCCAGCGCATGGCAGAACATATGAATGCAGTCAAGAAACAGGAGAAGACCTCCTCCCTTGTCCAGCACATTAAAAAAACAGGGCACGAAATTGACTTTGAAAAAACTAAATTACTCCACAAAACAGAGAATTTATATAAAAGAATCTCTCTAGAAGCTATTGAAATTGAAAAGAGGTCCTTTTGTTTAAATAAAAGGGATGATACCTCGCGCCTGCCAGAGATTTGGAAACCAGCCCTAAACAAAATAAACACTTCATTATAATCAATATGTCAATCCTTTAATTATTATGATTTTAGAATTTTATATTTGGAAATCAGACTTGAACAAAACACTTCATAATCTTCATGCCATTCCTTCTATAACCATGATTACACCAACCAATCAGATCACGGAAGCATAGTCACCCAATCTATTTGCTACATTCAAAGCAAATCTCCACCCCCACACTACATGCTAAGAAGAAATGTCAGTTGCTAATATTCATTTGCAAAAACACAAAGATTGGAACTCCAGCCTGATGATGGTGAATGTGATTTCACCGAAACGTCGCATAGACATGCAAAACATTACACAGGGCAAAACCCGAACTCAGAACAATCTACATACATATACCCGTGAAAATTTACGAAAACAAATATCTTGCCTCTACGGGGAGGACACTTTCCTACTGACTAGGACCTATGAAAAACTTGAAGTCAGAAAAGCCTCCATCTTATGTGATCTCACATTCCTACGCAACTGCAGGGACAAAAAAATAATTCCCAAATACTTCCAACTAAAATTCCACCCAAAAACCCCAACCATAGAGAGGATCCTAAAAAGAACTGAATTAGCCCTAATCAGAAATGAACTCCACAAAAAAAGATTCATACTTGATGAAATCAACAAAAGTCTACTCTCTCTTCACCTTAAAATCAGTAACCAAATACACCCTTTACTCTGGGATAAATTCAAACAAATATCAATCTGGAGGGCAGAAACAGAAACCCAATACAAAACAGACACACATAATAAGAAACTCCAAATACTAGAGGTACAGCAAAAACCCAGCCCTCCACAACAACTTATGACCAAAACAGTACATAACATATCAGACAAGATACTCACCACTACAGAAACCAATATTCTTTCAAAAGGATTTAATTTTGCAATAACTCCAAGACGAATACCAACTGAAAATATCATATGTGGAATTGAAACAACTTTACATAAAATCAACCCAGATACTGCTAACAAAATCAGACTCCAAGTCACTAATATTCTGTGCTCTAGTAAACCTCCAAAAAGCAACATACAGCAGGAAGAAAGAGAGGCACTTATCAATCTAAAGAAAAACCAGGATATAATAATTCTCCCAGCTGATAAAGGAAACTCCACTATAGTAATGAACACAGCAGAATACAAAGAAAAAATGACAAATCTACTAAAAAACCCAGCCTACAAACTCCTAAGCACAGATCCTACCACCTACCTAGAAAAAACCACCAAATCTAAAATCAAGGCCTCTCCCATCAGCGAAGAAATCCAGCAAAAAATCATCCCCAGAGAAAAATCTTCCATATGTCCAAAACTCTATGGCCTTCCAAAAATACACAAAGAAGGAATACCTCTCAGGCCAATAGTCAGTTCTATAGGCTCCCCTCTACAAAACCTTGCCAAATTTTTAGCCAAATACCTTCAACCATATACAGAAACTATTACCTCATATGTTCAAAATTCATCCCACTTTATACAAATAATTAAAAAACAAAACCTACAACCCGATGACCTACTTGTAAGTTTCGATGTCGTGTCCCTGTTCACACAAATACCTATTACAGAAGCCTTGACAGCTATCCAAGACAAACACAAACCCCCCAAATATATCCTAGACCTTACCAACCACTGCCTGACCAATACATACTTCATCTATAATGAACAAAGATATAAACAAATAGAGGGAGCCCCCATGGGATCACCTCTATCACCTGTCATAGCCAACCTCTATATGGAATATTTCGAAAATAATGCTTTAGAGCAAGCCAAATACAAACCCAAACTTTGGCTGAGATATGTTGATGATACCTTTGTAATTTGGCCACATGGTAAAGAAAAACTAGACAATTTCCTCACTCATCTCAACAGCCTACACCCCAAAATACAGTTTACTATGGAAACAGAAATCAATGATCAACTTCCCTTTCTAGATGTACTGGTCTATAAAAAACCCAATGGCAGCCTAGGACATACTATCTACCAAAAGAAAACCCATACCAACCGTTATCTAAATGCACACTCACACCACCACCCCGCACAAATCACCTCAGTGGCCAAAACTCTCATCACCAGAACCAAACGCTTAGCTGACCATGAGCACTTAAAAACTGAATTGAACAAACTCAAAGATGTACTAATTTCTAATGGATTCAAAGAGAAAACAATAACAAACCTAATCAATAAAGAGACACCCCCCAAAAAACAAGATCAAGAACAGGACAATGGCACCACCATCCTTCCTTACATCAAAGGCACCACGGATAAAATTAGTAAAATTCTACAAAAACATAACATCAAAACCTCATTTTGCACTAACCAAAAAATATCTAATATCCTAAGGAGCCCCAAAGATAAAATCCAATTAGAATACCAAGGTATCTATGAAATCCCTTGCAAAACATGTGCAGCCACATACATTGGACAAACTAACCGAAGAGTGAGCCAGCGCATGGCAGAACATATGAATGCAGTCAAGAAACAGGAGAAGACCTCCTCCCTTGTCCAGCACATTAAAAAAACAGGGCACGAAATTGACTTTGAAAAAACTAAATTACTCCACAAAACAGAGAATTTATATAAAAGAATCTCTCTAGAAGCTATTGAAATTGAAAAGAGGTCCTTTTGTTTAAATAAAAGGGATGATACCTCGCGCCTGCCAGAGATTTGGAAACCAGCCCTAAACAAAATAAACACTTCATTATAATCAATATGTCAATCCTTTAATTATTATGATTTTAGAATTTTATATTTGGAAATCAGACTTGAACAAAACACTTCATAATCTTCATGCCATTCCTTCTATAACCATGATTACACCAACCAATCAGATCACGGAAGCATAGTCACCCAATCTATTTGCTACATTCAAAGCAAATCTCCACCCCCACACTACATGCTAAGAAGAAATGTCAGTTGCTAATATTCATTTGCAAAAACACAAAGATTGGAACTCCAGCCTGATGATGGTGAATGTGATTTCACCGAAACGTCGCATAGACATGCAAAACATTACACAGGGCAAAACCCGAACTCAGAACAATCTACATACATATACCCGTGAAAATTTACGAAAACAAATATATATATATATATATATATATATATATATATATATATATATATATATATATATATATATTTGAATGCTCTCAGTTGTCTCGTTGTTATGCTCATAAAACAATCCAATGCTATTTGTGACATGTACCTGAATTCCTTAGGCTATAAAATGGCAAAATATTGTTATTTTCATGAAAGTAAGAGAAGAAGTCTATGTGATTGGAAAAACACAAATCATGGCATGCTGGGATCTTCAAAGGAGATGGCCAAAGTTTAGAAACTTGGGTCATCAATTCTGTCAAAGACCTTGGAATACTCATATCAAATGACCACTGCAACAACATCGCCAAAAAGGCTTCAAGAGTTGTTAACTAATCTTACGTAACTTCTTCTCTGGTAATATCACGCTACTAACCAGAGCATACAAAACTTTCGCCTTGGGCTGGACTCAATGAGGAAGAACAATTACCTGGAACAATGCTTACAGGAACATTTGCTTTTGTAGGAAAGAATTATTTTGCATAACATGTTTGTAAGTGTTCCACATCCTTTTCACTAACCCAGAAATGATCATATTTAGTGGCACTCTAAAATGACAAATGAGTCCTTGCCTATTGAAGAATACCTAATAATTTTATGGGGGTTAGGGGTGGATGAGGAATACAAAATGCCACCTCCTTTTAATAATTCCATTTTATTTAATCTATATACCATAAAAGTTATTAAACTTTATGGTACCACAACTGCCTGCTGCAAATTTCTGAAGTGAGTTTTGATAGCATTCTTGCTTTGCTGCAAATCCTCACCAGTTGTTGGGGTTTTTCCCCCCAAATCATGGTGGTATGTGATTCGCATATACAGTGATCCCCCGCTCGTTGCGAGGGTTCCGTTCCAGGAGCCCCCGCAACGAGCGGGTTTTCGCGAAGTAGCGATGCGGAAGTAAAAACACCGTCTGCGCATGTGCAGATGGTGTTTTTACTCCCACAGCGCTAGCGAGGAGCCGAAGATTGGGGGCGGCGCGGCTGTTTGCCGCCGGCATGGAGGGCTTCCTAGCAGCCCCCCAAACCCGGGTTGGGGGTCCGGGGGGCGCTGTCTCTCGGCGCTTTGGAGCCGATTCCGGGAGCGAACTCGCTCACGGACTCGGCTCGAAAGCGCCGAGAGAGAGCGTTGACAGGCCCGTTCCTGGCGCTCTCTCTCGCCGCCTTCGAGCCGATTCCGGGAGCGAACTCGCTCACGGACTCGGCTCGAAAGCGCCGAGAGAGAGCGTTGACAGGCCCGTTCCTGGCGCTCTCTCTCGCCGCCTTCGAGCCGAGTCCGGGAGCGAACTCGCTCACGGACTCGGCTCGAAAGCGGCGAGAGAGAGCGTTGACAGGCCCGTTCCTGGCGCTCTCTCTCGCCGCCTTCGAGCCGAGTCCGGGAGCGAACTCGCTCACGGACTCGGCTCGAAAGCGGCGAGAGAGAGCGTTGACAGGCCCGTTCCTGGCGCTCTCTCTCGCCGCCTTCGAGCCGAGTCCGGGAGCGAACTCGCTCACGGACTCGGCTCGAAAGCGGCGAGAGAGAGCGTTGACAGGCCCGTTCCTGGCGCTCTCTCTCGCCGCCTTCGAGCCGAGTCCGGGAGCGAACTCGCTCACGGACTCGGCTCGAAAGCGGCGAGAGAGAGCGTTGACAGGCCCGTTCCTGGCGCTCTCTCTCGCCGCCTTCGAGCCGAGTCCGGGAGCGAACTCGCTCACGGACTCGGCTCGAAAGCGCCGAGAGAGAGCGTTGACAGGCCCGTTCCTGGCGCTCTCTCTCGCCGCCTTCGAGCCGAGTCCGGGAGCGAACTCGCTCACGGACTCGGCTCGAAAGCGCCGAGAGAGAGCGTTGACAGGCCCGTTCCTGGCGCTCTCTCTCGCCGCCTTCGAGCCGAGTCCGGGAGCGAACTCGCTCACGGACTCGGCTCGAAAGCGCCGAGAGAGAGCGTGGACATCGCCCGTATCTAGAAGAAGTTGCCACCCGAGCGCTCTTGCCCGGCGGGAGGCGAAGCATATGGGTGGGGGGGCTGTCAGGACACCCTCCCACCCCAGCACTTTGCATCCCGCCGGCAAAGAGCAATAAGGCAGCAGCTTCTGCCGGACACGGGCAATGGGCGGGACAGAGAAGCGGGAAGAATCAGGAGGTTCCTTTGGCGGCTGAAGCCTCCGCTACCAGTGCTCTGAGGAACAGGACAAGCTGATTGAAGAAGCGAACAAGGGGGGTAAGATTTCCCCCGAGTCCTAACGCTCGTCTTTTCTCCCTCTCCCACTCACTCATACGGAGGGGAGGCGAGCGAAGGGCAATAAACAAGAGGAAGCGCCGCGCATCACTCGCCACTCGCTGTCTGCTTCACTATGGACAAAAGCCCCATCCTGCCTTCCTTTTTGGGGGGGTTTGTTTTGGCACTAGGCGACTGGAGGGCGGGGAAATGCGAGTCATTAATAAGACGTTTCTCTACCGGACACCCAGCCCGCCTTGGAAAAGGGAATTGGAAGGTTTTCTCAAAAGCAAAAAGCGATTGAAAGACCGTTTTGTTTTCTGCTCCGCGCCCGCGCCTGTGTAATTCGCTGCTCTCCGCTCCAGCAGGGAGCCCAGGAAGAGAGAAAGGCAAAAACTGGCAAACCGTTTCTCGTGTGATAACGGCGCTGCTGGCTACGTGTGATCGGGAGGCAGGGCAGGAGAGAATTCAGAGAGAGGGTGGGAGGGAGGGAGACAGAACAATTTTCACTTTTTCCTCAACTGGATTAGGATTGCAGCAGTTAAACTGCGCAACGGAGAGCAACGAACCCTCCTGCTAGGAGCATGAAAGCCTCCGAAATGCTAACAGACATTTCCAGGCGAAAATAGTAATTTGCGTCATTATTCACTTAACTTCGGATCGAGCTGGCTGCTTAAATACCTACGCTCGGCAGGCACGCTCGGAGATCGAGACGCGGCGCGCTCCCGGGTTTGAAAGAGTGGGGACAGCAAAGGTGCGCCGGGGAAGGCAAGTTTATAAAGCGGCCGGGTGGCCCCGAACGGCTCAGCAAGCTGGACAGACCTGTTTTATTGGTGACAGCCGCACGCGACTGAAAGGAGGAATTGGAAGTTTATTACTGGTGGCACAACACATCCGCCGCCATCCACTTGTCCGGCGCTCGCTGCATCTCGCTTGCTGGGAATATCTAGAAGAAGTTGCCACCCGAGCGCTCTTGCCCGGCGGGAGGCGAAGCATATGGGTGGGGGGGCTGTCAGGACACCCTCCCACCCCAGCACTTTGCATCCCGCCGGCAAAGAGCAATAAGGCAGCAGCTTCTGCCGGACACGGGCAATGGGCAGGACAGAGAAGCGGGAAGAATCAGGAGGTTCCTTTGGCGGCTGGAGGCTGCCTGGCACCCGCTGCAGCCAAAACAACAAAGCCAGGCAGCCCCCAGCTGCCAAAGGAGCCTCCTGATTCTCCCCGCTTCTCTGTCCCGCCCATTGCCCATGTCCGGCAGAAGCTGCCTCCCGTGCCGATGTTCCCCGCCAAGCCCAGTTCGGCTTCCCTGGCTGCTTGGCCGGAGGGGGGGGGCTCGGCCAAAAGGGGCTGGAGACGCAGCGATTTGCCTCCCGCCCCTCGCCCCTGTGCCACCGGCACGTCATCTTCCCTCCCAGACAAAAAGGCCGGCCTTTGGGGATGAAGGGGTGTGTTCAGCTCTGCGTCTCCAGCTCCTTTCGGCCGAGCCCCCCCCCCCCCCCAGCCAAGCAGCCAGGGAATCCGAGCCAGGCTTGGCAGGGAACATCGGCACGGGAGGCAGGAGACGATCGGGCGACCGGAGCAGCAGCCAGGGAAGCCGAGCCGCGGGCGGGACCAGGTGGGGGCTGGAATTTCTCCGCCAGGGCGAAGGGCGGGCGAGCGGGTGCTGGGGAGGGCTTCTCGCCCTCCCGACAGCAAGAGGGGGGAGCGAACGGCGTGGGCAGGCGAAGGGCGGGCGAGCGGCAGCGAGGAGTTTGCGTGGGCGGTGGGGAAACTCCTCGCTGACGCCAGCAAGAGGGGGAAGACCCAGGGAAGCCGCTGCCATCTACGCATGCGTGCCCGGCACGCATGCGTAGATGGTATTTTTGACTTCCGGGTTGAAAAATAGCGAAGTACCCTGTTCGCAATGGTTGGGGACGCAATAAACGGGGGATCACTGTAGATCATTACTACAGTTTGAGAATGTTCTTATTTAATTGCCTTATTTCTGTTCTGCTTTTTAATTTTTCCCATTTCCCAATTTGTCTTTTGACATTTATGGTTTAAAATCCTTCTCTTAGAATATTTCTTTGAAGACATTTCTGTGTAAAAAACAATACCTCAACTAGGTAATGATTCACAGAAATGGGAGGCCTAGTTGGTAATGGTAGCCAGTAGTGTAAAAAGAAACCATTAATTTTGAAAAGAAAGTTCCTCCAGACCTTTAAAAGTGCAAAGAGCAGCCACTTTATTTAATAACTATGAACTATTTTAAGGTCATATATTTTTACCTGAGGATATGAAATTGCATTAACAGTGTCTGCAAATATACATAAATGAATTTCAAGTTCAATAAATGTGGATCTCTGCTGTGTATGTGCCACTAAAATTCGGGCTGTTTTTGAGGTAATGTTTTCCCTATTGGGCTGAAAGAAATAATGCAGTTTATCCCACAGAGCCTTCAACACATAACTGTAATTGTCACCATTGTGATGGGGTACCAGTGGGTGGTTATTTAATTTAATTTTAGTTGTTTCATTGGCTTTATCTTTCCTTGTTTCACTGTAAACTGCTGGGAGTTGTAACTGCAACACAGTATTATAAAGTAGACTCTTATTAGATATAAAGTGTCAGAAGACTGTGGTGACTGAGTAAAGTTTCTTCCGGGAAATCAATTTTATTTAAAATGATCCTGATCAATCTTGGAATATCTAAATCACACAGGGTTTCTTTGGGCTAATTAGATGAAAATAGGAATTAAAATGCGAAAAATAAATGTATACATTTCTAAATTGTTTATTTTGAATATTGCTTTTAGTGTAAAATTCATGTATTTTCTGAACACAGAAGTGCAGTAGAAAATTTGGAGCAATGGGAAATCTAGTCAGCACATCTTAACCTATGTAGAAATCTAGAAAATTGAAGTCAGGTTGAAGTCTTTATGATATTGAGTCCCAGGATATAATTTATCATGAGGATTAAAGCTAACTTTTTTTCTGAGACATATTAGCTTACTAGCTGATATCCATGCTTCACTTTGAAACTATGTGATTGGGCTTGATAAATTTACACTTGAAGCTTTAAAATTATACGAATCCCAGCGACCAGTTAGGTCCCACAGAGTTGGCCTTCTCCGGGTCCCATCGACTAAACAATGTCGTTTGGCGGGACCCAGGGGAAGAGCCTTCTCTGTGGCGGCCCCGACCCTCTGGAACCAACTCCCCCCAGATATCAGATTTGCCCCCACCCTCCTTGCCTTTCGTAAGCTTCTTAAAACCCACCTCTGTCGTCAGGTATGGGGGAATTGAGATATTCCCTTCCCCCTAGGCTTATAAAATTTATGCATGGTGTGTCTGTATGTATGATTGGTTCCTTAAATTGGGTTTTTTTAAAAAAATTACTTTTAATATTAGATTTGTTTATATTGTCTTTTTGCTCTTGTTAGTTACCCCGAGAGGGGCGGCATACAAATCTAATAAATATAAATAAATAAATAAATAAATAAATAAATATAAATAAATAAATAAATAAATAAATAAAATGAGTTCTGAATAACTGGAAATCATTAGCTTGCCCAGAACACTCTTCAGTAGACCATTATTACTATTTGATTTATTTATTTATTATTATTATTATTATTGTCGTTGTTGTGGGGGGCTATATTATTTCATTAGAGATGGTAAGCTAAGTTTGTGTTACAGATGAAGACATTATTTGCATAGGATACACTTTAAATTCGTCCCTCAGATGAATTTCTCACGACCTCCCTGTAAACAACATTCCTAGCTTTGCTCTCTGGCTGAAGGATGACCAAGCTATCAGGTGAACTGACTCTGGAGCATACCACATAGAACTGGCCATGGGAGAAACAGGCAATTTCCTAATTGCATCTGCATTTTCCTACAATTTGTTTTGCCTCTTTTCCCTTTAACTGGTGTCACAGTAGAAGGAACAGATTCATCTGAACTGAGGAGGAAAATAAAGGGGGGGGGGAAATCTATCTCTGCCTACCAGTATCCATTGGTATTCACCTGGCTAGCATCCTATTAGTGTGTGAGAGAGTTGAGGGTGTTTGGAAACTCAAATAGTACTTGTGAGCAAGAAGGAGCCCGGGCATGGCTGAGCTCAACTATTATGTAGTAAAGCTGCTTGCTGCTGTGAAAACAAAAGCAAAACTGAAAATCCTCTGCTTGTGTTTTGCATTTGGATCAGGGGTGAAATGCTCCCAGCTTGTACCAGTTTGTATGTATTGGTAGTGATGGCCACCTGTGGTTTGCTGAACCACCAGACATGGCAGACTGGCCACCATCCCCAAACTGGTCCACCGCTTGTATGCTTTGTTTTTCTTCCTTACTTTTTTCAGCACTGAATTTTGTTTTGTTAGATAGTGCCTATTGTTCAAGTTTGTCAAGATCCTTCTGTATTTTGCGCCTATCTTCTTGGGTATTCCTGCCAGTTTGATGTCATCTGCAAATTTGATAAATTCCCCATCTATCCACTCATCCAAGTCATTGATGGAGATGTTGAAAAGTACTGGGCCTAAAACAGAGTCTTGGGGTACTCCAATGTATACATCCCTCCATATATATATATATATATATATATTTATTTATTTATTTGTTTGTTTGTCTGTCTGTCTGTCTGTCTGTCTGTCTGTCTGTCTGTCTGTCTATCTATCTATCTATCTATCTATCTATCTATCTATCTATCTATCTATCTATTTATTTATTTATTTATTGGATTTGTATGCCGCCCCTCTCCGGAGACTCGGGGTGGGTAACAGCAACAATAAAGCAGTGTACAATAGTAGTCTGATGTTAGAAACAATTCAAAACCCATTAATATAAAAAAACCAAACATACATACCATGCATAGAATTGTACAGGCCTAGGGGGAAGAGGATCTCAATTCCCCCATGCCTGACGGCAGAGGTGGATTTTAAGCAGCTTACGAAAGGCAAAGAGGGTGGGGGCAATTCTAATCTCTGGGGGGAGTTGGTTCCAGAGGGCCGGGGCCACCACAGAGAAGGCTCTTCCCTTGGGTCCCACCAAGCCACATTCTTTAGTTGACGGGACCCGGAGAAGATCCACTCTGTGGGACCTAACCGGTCACTGGGATTCGTGCAGCAGAAGGCGGTCCCTGAGATAATCTGGTCCGGTGCCATGAAGGGCTTTATAGGTCATAACCAACACTTTGAATTGTGACCGGAAACTGATCGGCAACCAATGCAGACTGCGGAGTGTTGGTGTAACATGGGCATATTTGGGAAAGCCCATGATAGCTCTCACAGCTGCATTCTGCATGATCTGAAGTTTACGAACATTTTTCAAAGGTAGTCCCATGTAGAGAGCGTTACAGTAGTCAAGTTTCGAGGTGATGAGGGCATGAGTGACTGTGAGCAGTGACTTCCGGTCCAAGTAGGGTTGCAACTGGTGCACAAGGCGAACCTGGGCAAACGCCCCCTCGCCACAGGTGAAAGATGTTTCTCTAATGTGAGCTGTGGGTCGAGGAGGACGCCCAAGTTACGAATCTTCTCTGAGGGGGTCAGTGATTCTCCCCCTAGGGTAATGGATGGATAGATGGAATTGTCCTTGGGAGGTAAGACCCACAGCCACTCTGTCTTGTCTGGGTTGAGTTTGAGTTTGTTGACACTCATCCAGGCCCCAACATCCTCCACCGGCATATCACTTCCTTCATATATTTGTATAATACTAGCCTGATGTGGTATACATGTTTGGGACCAAAACTGTTGCAACCTCTTGATAGATTGACCAATAAGGAAAAATTAAGGGAGCTATAGTCCAAAATAACTGGAAATCATTAGCTTGCCCAGAACACTCTTCAGTACACCTAATGGTGTACTGAAGAGTGTTCTGGGCAAGCTAATGATTTCCAGTTATTTTGGACTATAGCTCCCTTAATTTTTCCTTAATTTTACTATTTGATTGATTGATTGATTGATTGATTATTATTTTTGTTGTTGTTGTTGCTGTTGTTGTTGTTGTCATTGTCGTGATTGTGGTTGTGGTTGTTACAAGTCCAATGAAAATCTATTTTCTACATGTTCATTTAGTTTAGTCTGCAGTCCAGTCACTAGTGAATAAATTTGCTGCACTGATTTTCTGCAGTATTACAATACATCTTGATTAGATTCCTTGTTGTTTTGTTTCAGGCTCCTGAATCCTTTCGTGGCTTGAACACTGGGTAAATTAATCTCTCCTTACATTTGTCTGAAATTGGGGCTGTTTATAAGTAATCATAAAGTGTCAGCTCCTAAAATGTATCATTCGTTAGATTTGCAGGAATGAAAAATGGTGATAAGTGAGGTTGTAAAAAGTCAAATTAATTCTTAATTGATTCAGGGACACAAAACTATGAGCCACTTAGGTGAGATATAGACATTACATTTATCAGTTTTGACAAATTGTCAGGGTGGCTTTCTAGTTACTATATTCACATTCCTGTTCTCTTAGTTGTCATTTTATATGAAGGTTCCATAGTGTAAATCAATGCAAAGGAGTATTGAATGTTTACCAAGTGCAATATTAAAATTTATATAAGGACCGAGCCTGCTGTGTATACCTGTGCAGTCTTTTTCTGGAAGAAATTATCAGAAGAGCAGAGTTAAGAATGCATTTTTTTCTGTTTTCCTTATATACAGAAAGAAAAAAAGACTTTGCAGTTCAGACTTGTGGGAATTAAAATCAAAAAGCCTTTCTAAATCATCACACAAGTTTTCAATTCATCATATTTGCATAAATATTGAAAAACGAATCTTTCTTTTCTTTGTCTTGTTCTTATCAATGTCTCATTGTAATTAACTAATTTTTCACAGTGCATAAATAAGATACTAACAAGCAATGGGAGGTTTTGAAATATACTCAAACTGTTGCTGACAGATGTAGAAGAGATGTTGGAATTGAGATCCCCCCCTCAAATATAAGATAACCCATACTGACTTAATCGTCACTAGGTCAACAAGGATTGTGCTAGGTTTTGGAGTTCCTGGATCAGGTGAAATATGTGCTACAGGCAGGGGTGGGCTACTGCCTGGATGTGGGGGAGGGACTCAGTGGGGTACTGAAAATGGAACTCCATCCTATATTGTACATACTCCTGATCAGTTGGAGGATGATGAAGATATTGAGGACTCGGATTCAGATAATGTTTATGAATTAGTGGGGGGCACGGGGTTACAGGTAGTAGAACAGGTGGGAGGCCAGCTATGGGGCTATGAGTTCAGGATCTAGTGAAGGAGAATCAGACGCTCGCTGGGTTAACCCTAAATTCAGAAGGGCCCAAAAATGTAGAGAGCAGAAGTCTGGAAGAAGATATTAACGAGAGGAATGGGTTAAATATTGTAGTGATGTATTTGGCACGTCAGGGGGTCAGTGGAGAAGAAGGGTGGAGTTTCAACATTGCTGAAAGGAAAAATGGATGTGTTTTTGCCACGTTAAAGTAAGCCAAAGTATCTTATATTGTTATCCGTCAGTGCTACTGTTTTTCAAAGTTATGCTGTTAGGAAAATAAATCTTGTTTAAGTGAAGCAGAAGGAGGAATGTGAGAAATGTAGCTAAGAGAGATAACGGACCGAGTGCTATATGGAATGTATAAATAAATGGAGAAATAAATGGAGTTTCTTTATTCATGAAATGATGCATTTAATAAGAGTTATTTGTAATTGCTAAATTTCTACCAGAAACCAGAACACCCTGGAGCACCCAATTTGCACTGAAAGAAAATGCAGGGCATCCTGCACAAGCCATACCCACAGTGTGGTAGTAAAACGTTTGGTATCCCTTCACTGGCTACAGGACTTAGGATTGTTAACTGACCAGTCATGGCTAGCAGCTGCAGAACTACTTAAAGAAAAGATGTTTATCTGTCACAAAGGAAGCCAGCACAGATGTAGAATTGTTTTCATTTGGAAACCAAGTAGCTTCACCTTTGTCTCAGAAAAAAGTCATTTAATTTTACTGTTTTACTGTCAACTTCACCCCATTCCTAAGAAGTCTTTAAGGGGTGGACATAAGCGCACCAGCATGTCCTAATGTTCCCTTTTATTCATATCCATTTCACGTATTCATAACTATGTTTATACTTATCTAATAAAGTGGTACCTCTACCTACAAAGGCCTCTACTTACAAACTTTTCTAGATAAACTGGGTGTTCAAGATCCCCCCCCTCTTCTCAAGAACTATTTTCCACTTATAAACCCAAGCCTCCAAAACTGTAATCAAAAAAGGCATGGAGAAGCCTCCATGGGGCCTCTCTAGGAAACCCCTGGGAGGAAACATGATCGGAAAATGCAGGGACAAGCCTCTATGGGGCCTCTCTAGGAATCTCCTAGGAGGAAACAGGGCCTCCACCCTCCCTGTGGTTTCCCCAATCACACACATTGTTTGCTTTTACATTGATTCACATGGGAAATATTTCTTCTTCTTACAAACTTTTCTACTTAAGAACCTGGTCATGGAGCGAATGAAGTTCGTAAGTAGAAGTACCACTGTATGTGCTTGACAAAATAAACAAAATAACATAAAAAACTAAAGGAAACAGCTAGCACAAGCATTAAAAGATGCCAATACTGTAATATCTGAACAAGCACCTGTTCACTGCACGAAGCCAACCAACTAATATACAGCACAGCTGCAGTTATAACTGAATACCTTGGATGTAAAATCAGCAACAACAAAAAAGCCAAACAATGCACCACCAAAATGAAACATCAGCCTGGAAAAAAGATCAGCAAGCTGTGATCATATGCAAGCAAGCTAGAATTGTAATAACTCCAGAAATGGTGGTGAAGAAAGCAAGAAAGATGAAGAATTGATTGGCATCAGAGGAAAATGAACTGCAGCAAAATCTCTCATGTGGATGTGTGTGTGTTTTTTGACGCATACGCAGAAGCAAAAAATCTCTCTGAAACATGCACACACTTATGTCCCGGTGTGAGATTTTGCTACCTGCACAAGTGCAGGAAGAGAAATTTCACTTGAACACACGTTCGTGTGCCAGAGCCACGGAGCTTCGGCAATTAGTCGTACCAGCAGGAACTCACTACTGGTTGAAATATATCTGTCTGGTGCATATCCACTTGTTGCCAAGCAGTATAACAACATACTGTATGGAGGTGAAATTGAAGAGTGGCTAAGATCTGGCAAAAACTGCCTGATAATGAAATATACAGCGAAAGGGGTACACAAAGGAATTACAGACCAATTACCTGCTTACCAAAACCTTTCAAATTGCTAGCTGATGTTGTAGCAGCTGATGCAGTCCAACAGCATCAGGTTGAAAACAATCTTTTCAATAAATCAATTTCAAAAGGCAGCTTTACTTGGAACAGCTTACATCCTGTGATAATAATATCTGTAACACCATCAACCATTGACATCTGCCTGTCCCAGGTCCTTGGAAAGGACTTGATAGATGGACAAAAATGCCAAATCCAGTTTGAACATCAGGCTGAATGTGCAACAAACCATAACAAATGGTTCATTGGAAGATCTGAATGAAATATCATTTGCCTGCAAACAAGAAATAGTAGGACCATAAAATAGAAAAGGTAGATGAAAATGACGAAGTGCTCTGGGACTTTAGAATTCAGGCTGACAGGTACCTATTACATAACACCTTAGACTTAACAATTGTTGCTAAGAAGGACAAAAAAAATCTGGATAATGGATGGGGCAGTAACTGGAGGAGGCAGAATATAAGAGAAAGAACTGGAGAAGATAATAAAATACAAAGACCTGCAAATAGAAATAGAAAAAGAAAGCAAAGATAGTACAAATGATGATTGGTGCCTTGGGTGCAATCCCAAAACAAATGGAGCACCACTTTAATACCACTGACATTGACGCAATCTCCACCAGTCAATTACATAAGACAGCTTTTCTCAGAACAGATTGCATTCTGAATGATGCCTTTAAGACCTTTAGAAGGACTCAATAGGTTGATAAAAATACCAAATCCAGTCTTAACATATGGTTGTCTGTGTGAACAACCATAATAAGGAATATCATCATCCAAGCTGAAGAGGGAAGAATCAGAAAAATTGTTGGAAAGAAGATGAGAACAATGGGAAACACCATAATTGTGAACTGTTCTCAAGTATATTAAGTTTTCCTTTGTGTGATTTTTCTCTTGTTGGTTTATGCTTTTGATTTCAATTCTAAAGCAGATGCCCTGAGACATATTTGCAAATTAGGCAGCAAATAAATCAATTAAACAAAGAAAAAGACAACATCAAAAGCCAAAATAATAAAAATAGTTTGTGTTGTTTAAAGTGCATATAAAATCATCCACAAGATCTTAAGAGCTCGTTTTTGTGCATTCTGAGATCTATGATGGCTTTTAAAAGTTCAGTAAAGGTTAATGTGAGTTACTCTATTCTGAGAGAATTGCAATTGATTCTGTGAAATTGAGACCTTTGATAAAAATGATGATTCCAAAAAGATATGTAACCTGCACAACAAAGTCCAGGCTCTTGATCCTTTTTAAATAGCCATCACAACAAATTATACTGTAAATGAGACAGATTTCTATTATTCAAGAATAAATAGCTATGAAACTAAATGACAAATGAGAAATAACAAGTGCTTCAATGCAGGCTTATTAAAAATAGCATGCATTCAAATCCTTCTGGCTTTATAGTATTATCCAGTGTATTTATTATTGCTTATTGGCCAAAATAAAACTATTTTTTTAATGCACATTACATACACCTTTGTAGTGACACACAAAACCCAACGGCCAACATTCATGAAATAAATTAAATTAAATTTAGGGCCTTTGACAAAGCATGAATTCAAGGCATGAGCTCAAAACACACAAAATGATGGCAGACACTTTTATGGGATATTAACCCAGGACCAAGAAAGTGTGAAATGAAAAGGCTCCACTGAAATGAAATGAAGAGACTTATATGATTAACCCTGGAAGAGGAAGAGGTCAAGTAAAGACAGATAAAGAATCAAAGTTACAAACTAAAGGAGACCTTCCTTGATTGTGAATTCTCAGTTGGAAAACTAGAGAAGATGGTATGAGTCATTTCATAGCTGAGGGCCAAATGCCATTATTCAACATTATGCCATTATGCCAACATTTTCGTGGGGAAATACAAATAGACATAGTGTGTGTGAGTGTGTGTGTATGTGTGCCAGAAGAGGACTGTGTCAGTTCAGAACTTTATTGGTCAGGGAATTGGTGTTATTGAGGTCATGATTGTTCATTTTCTTTCTTCTAAAGTAAATAAAAGGCACAGTGACCTCATTTCAGTGATTGGCCAGGGTAACTTAGGTCATGAGAATTACATTACTCTCTCCCTCTTGTTACATTTTGTTTCTTTCTCTCTCTCTCTCTTTAAACAAGCATTTCAAGGCTAAACATGGGAATAACGTCCCTTAAAAAGCCTGCCACTCTTAAATAAAATCTCTGCAGTCACATAACAAAATTTTTGTAACATTGATTTTGATGATCCTATTTTCATTAATAATTAGATGTGGACCTACAAACCTGTATTTGTTGCATGCCTTGTTGCCTTCAACCAATGTTTCAGTCTCTGCTCTTTCAGAAGAAGGAGATGTGTGAAATTTAGGAAGAGTAAGGTGTGAGGGTCTACAATACAATGATCAATCTCGTCATGGCAACATGCACGAAGAACTGATGATCCAAGTTTAGAAGCATCTATAAAAAAGGCACTGGGCACATACTTTGTATGTAGAGTACCATATCTTAGATTCAGTTCCAGCATCCCAACATAGGACTGGAAAAACTCAAATCAAATCAAATCACATTGTCATTATTGCCTATAATATCCTAGAAAAAGTAAATATTTTCTTTCATATAAGATAACTCTCTTATTTGGATGCATACACAATATTTTCTTTTATGCATCAACACTATTTTAACTTTGTTATTAAAACTAGGGCCACCATTTTGGGGCTGAAAAGGTATTTTGTAAAACAGAGTGATATAGAAAATTATAGATTGCTCCCAACTAACAGTCATGTGGAATTTTGTAGGCCAGATATGCTACTCCAATTAAAGCAAGGGACTATTTATCAATGCCATTTTGATAAACAATTCTATCTTTGTCTTTTTTCAGGAATTAATCTACTAACTCTAATGGGTCTTTTTTGCTTAGTGTTGATGACTATAGCTGTGATGATGAAAACAAATTGGATTCAGAAAAAAAAAATCTGTAATCTTCAACTCCTACTCTGTAAAACATATAGACTATACAACTCGATCAGGGCAAACAATAGATAAAATTTACATAGGCTTCTGCAAAGCCTTTGACTCAGTGGTACATGACAAACTATTTCTAAACCTAAAATCTTATAGCATTCCTGGACCCCTGCATAAATAGATAACTGCAAGAGCAATCATGGGCTTCCCCAGGTATGCCCATGTCACACCAGCACTCCACAGTCTGCATTGGTTGCCGATCAGTTTCCGGTCACAATTCAAAATGTTGGTTTTGACCTATAAAGCCCTTCATGGCATCGGACCAGAATATCTCCGGAACTGCCTTCTGCTGCATGAATCCCAGCGACCGGTTAGGTCCCACAGAGTTGGCCTTCTCCGGGTCCCGTTGATGAAACAATGTCATCTGGCGGGACCCAGGGGAAGAGCCTTCTCTGTGGAAGCCCTGACCCTCTGGAATCAACTCCCCCCGGAGATTAGGCTTGCCCTCACCCTCCTTGCCTTTTGCAAACTCCTCAAAACCCACCTCTGTCGTCAGGCATGGGGAAATTGATTCTCCTGGGCCATTTCCGCTTTATGTATGGTCTGTATGAGATGTATGATTGTTTTTATATTAAGGTTTTTAATTTGTTTTAAGTATTGGATTTGTACTGTTTCTTGTTGTGAGCCGCTCCGAGTCCTCGGAGAGGGTGGCATGCAAATCTAATAAATAAATAAATAAATAAATAAATAAATAAATACATAAATAAATAAATAAATAAATAAATAAATAAATAAATGAACGAATGAACAAACAAACAAACAAACAAACTGCATTCCTATCAAACAGGCAACAAGTGGTCAAAATAGGAAGTACTCTATCAAATCCTGTACCCATCAACAGCGGTATCTCCCAAGGTAGCATCTTAGGGCTAATACTCTTTATACTTTACATAAATGACCTTTGCAATCATATTAAAAGCAACTGCATTCTCTCCATTGAAGATGTAAAACTATTCAGCACCATCAATAATGCTGCTACCCTTCAAAAAGGCTTTGACTATGTATTAAAATGGTCAAACAAGTGGCAACTTCAAATATCAATCAACAAATGCTCAGTCTCACACACTGACAAAAATAATCAGAACATAAAATACAAACTAGATGATTATGATGTTGTTGACAATCCTCACACAGTAATGTGTTTAGAGACGATGGAGTAATCATCTCTAAAGATCTAAGATCTAAGCCCATTGCAACAGCATTGCCCAAATGGCATTAAGAGTGGTTAACCTAATCTTGCATAGCTTCTTCTCTGGTAATATTGCACTTTTAACCAGAGCGTATAAAATACTTGCTAGACCAATTCTGGAATGCAGCTCTTCTTTCTGGAACTCATATTACATATCAGACATTAATACAATTGAGAATGTCCAAGAGTCCTCTACTCCTCTGTTTACAACAAAATATCTTATGTCACTAGACTTGAACTTTTGGTCTTAGACAATTTAGAACTATGCCGCCTTCGATCTGACCTAAATGTAGCAAATAAAATTATCTGCTACAATGTCTTACCTGTCAATGACTACTTCAGCTTCACCTGCAACAATTACAGGATCTTGCAATATATACAAACTTAACATAAACCACTCCAAACTTATTGCAAAAAATATGACTTCAGCAACAGAGTGTCAATGCCTAGAATTCATTATTGGACTCTGTAGTTCCCCCCCCCCAAACACCCATAACTTTAACCTTAGGTTGTCTACTGTTGACCTCACACATTCCTAAGAGGTCTGCAATAGGTATGCATAAGCGCAACATCATGCCTACTGTCCCTGTCCTAATGTCCCCATTGTATTCATAACCATCTCATGTACTCATAACCATGTTTAAATATTTTATACATTCACAGTCAAGTTTATACCTCTTCTGTAATCATATATAGAAACATAGAAACATAGAAGGTTGATGGCAGAAAAAGACCTCATGATCCCTTATACTATTTCCTGTATTTTATCTTAGGATGGATATATGTTTATCCCAGGCATGCTTAAATTCAGTTACTGTGGATTTATCTACCACGTCTGCTGGAAGTTTGTTCCAAAGATCTACTACTCTTTCAGTAAAATAATATTTCCTCATGTTGCTTTTGATCTTTCCCCCAACTAACTTCAGATTGTGTCCCCTTGTTCTTGTGTTCACTTTCCTATTAAAAACACTTCCCTCCTGAACCTTATTTAACCCTTTAACATATTTAAATGTTTCGATCATGTCCCCCCTTTTCCTTATCTCCTCCAGACTATACAGATTGAGTTCATTAAGTATTTCCTGATATGTTTTATGCTTAAGACCTTCCACCATTATTGTAGCCCATCTTTGGACCCGTTCAGTTTTGTCAATATCTTTTTGTAGGTGAGGTCTCCAGAACTGAACACAGTATTCCAAATGTGGTCTCACCAGCACTCTATATAGCGGGATCATAATCTCCCTCTTCCTGCTTGTTATATATGCTTGACAAAACAAAGAAACAAAAAAACAATTTTGCTATGTTTCCCCTTACTTTCAGGAACGTATCAGAAACATAGCTTATGACTGGCGTTAATTACAAGGCTGCATTATGACCACCCATATTTCTTTCCTGCGCTCAGCTCATCTTTTTAGATTTTCTTTCAAAGAAAAAAATGAGATGTTATAAAAGCTGCCAATAATAATCATATGACAACAACAAAATGCTATCACACAGAGGTATCATACAGAAAGTTTGGAAGGACTTCCAAAAGAAGATGATCAGCAATTATTGTATTTTGCTTTAGAGGCAAAAACAGAAAACAAAATCTTTTTCCCATCTGTATCCCCCTTTCCTTCCTGTCTTTGAAAGAGTACTCTGTGTTCTCCATATTTTAAAACAATAATAATCATTGGGAATATTTTTATATCTCTTATCTTTGCTAAGAGCTGGAAGCTTTCCATTAATTTTCCTCTTATTATATTCAAGTAGGCCAGGGTCACCTTTTAGACTGACTAATGAGCTGGTTTTAAGGCAGAGTGATTCATAATTCAGCAAGGAAATAAATCACATTAGGGAAATACAAGAGGGAGAAATGGAAGGAGGCAACTTCACTGACTTAAAACTTTCTACTTAAGAAGGTGTATTTGCTTGAAAGAGATCATAGAGTTGAATGAAAGATGTACTCAGAAAGTAGACTTTAAAGGGATGGAAGAGAAGACATTCTCAAGAACCATTGTCAGATAATCAAAGCTACCCCAAAATATTCTCAGCTTTAAAAAAAGTTTTAAAGTCTGTTGCTTGTGATGTCAAAGTAAAACTACTTATCCACATCAATGCAAGAAATCACGGGAATTTGCAATTCTTGGGGACTTCTTCTATAGCATTTCCAGTTGTTCAGTCAAAAATGTAGGCCAGGGAGGAATGGCTGTATGCAGAATGTTTCAAGCTGTTTTTAATTTTTTTTCTCCATCTCCACATACATTTCCATAGATATCTGCAAGACCGCCTTCTGCCGCACAAATCCCAGCGACCGGTTAGGTCCCACAGAGTTGGTCTTCCCCGGGTCCCGTCGACTAAACAGTGCCATCTGGCGGGACCCAGGGGAAGAGCCTTCTCTGTGGCGGCTCCGACCCTCTGGAATCAGCTCTCTCCAGAAATCAGGATTGCCCCCACCCTCCTTGCCTTTTGTAAACTCCTCAAAACCCACCTCTGTCGTCAAGTGTGTGGGAACTGAGACATTTCCCCCTGCCTATGTAGTATTTGTGTATGATAGGATTGTATGTATGTTTTTATATATTGGGGTTCCTTGTTTTTAGATTTTTAAATACACTATTGTTACTTTTTAGATTTTAATTATTAGATTTGTTATCATGTATTGCCTTTATCACTGTTGTGAGCCGCCCCGAGTCTACGGAGAGGGGCGGCATACATCAATCAATGAAATCAATCAATATACCACAAACCATATTGAAATATGCATAATTATCCATTTCTATATATAATAAATAACACCCATATATAATAAACAAACATTCTAATGTTGCACCTTTTGTACTTTTATCACCTGTCTGTTTTCCCACAATATTTCTTATTACTCCTCTTCCTCTATCTCCCTCTCGTCCCTCTGCTTTAGATATTTGTAGCACAATTTTCCTTAGCTTTATAACTATGCAATTCTTGAATGCATCTTTTCCAACTTAGACATACTACAATACTGTATGACCCCAGTTTATGGAATATCCTCCTCAAGGAGACTTATTTGGCATCTAGGAGGCTTTCACACTCTGTGAAAATATTCTGCCACAGAGTTCGGATTTTAAGAATTTGATAATTTTTAAGATTCTACAAAAGTCAAACCAACAGCTTTAATATAATTTACCTTTTCTCTTCTCTGCTAATGATTGTGATGATTGTAATAATTGCACAACAGAAATATAGAAACATAGAAACATAGAAGACTAACGTCAGAAAAAGACCTCATGGTCCATCTAGTCTGCCCTTATACTATTTTCAGTATTTTATCTTAGGATGGATATATGTTTATCCCAGGCATGTTTAAATTCAGTTACTGTGGATTTACCAACCATGTCTACTGGAAGTTTGTTCCAAGGATCTACTACTCTTTCAGTGAAATAATATTTTCTCACGTTGCTTTTGATCTTTCCCCCAACTAACTTCAGATTGTGTTCCCTTGTTCTTGTGTTCACTTTCCTATTAAAAACACTTCCCTCCTGAACCTTATTTAACCCTTTAACATATTTAAATGTTTCGATCATGTCCCCCCTTTTCCTTCTCTCCTCCAGACTATACAGATTGAGTTTATTAAGTCTTTCCTGGTATGTTTTATGCTTAAGACCTTCCACCATTCTTGTAGCCCGCCTTTGGACCGGTTCAATTTTGTCAATATCTTTTTATAGGTGAGGTATCCAGAACTGAACACAGTATTCCAAATGTGGTCTCATCAGCGCTCTATATAAGAGGATCACAATCTCCCTCTTCCTGCTTGTTATACCTCTAGCTATGCAGCCAAACATCCTACTTGCTTTTCCTACTGCCCGACCACACTGCTCATCCATTTTGAGACTGTCAGAAATCACTACCCCTAAATCCTTCTCTTCTGAAGTTTTTGCTAACACAGAACTGCCAATGCAATACTCAGATTGAGGATTCCTTTTCCCCAAGTGCATTATTTTACATTTGGAAACATTGAACTGCAGTTTCCATTGCTTTGACCATTTATCTAGTAAAGCTAAATCATTTACCATATTACAGACCCCTCCAGGAATATCAACCCTATTGCACACTTTAGAGTCATCAGCAAATAGGCAAACTTCCCTACCAAACCTTCCCCTATGTCATTCACAAACATATTAAAGAATTATGAAGAGTTGTACATCTTTTTTAAAGTTTTTAAAGTTTTTTTAAAATATAATGTGTAAAAGTTTCATCCAAAAAAAGTCAACAGTAGCTGAACGGCACAATGCATAAATGCTGTTGGTTTCATAGCAGCCTGAATCTCTTATAGTATATTAAATTAGTTCCATTAATGTCTTATCTGCCATTAAGCCAATGTTTGTAGTTACAATGTTCTGTTGGTTTATTAAACTATGTTATGTGAAAAACCAGCTCTTGGAAACTTAAATCTTAAATGTCCAATTCCGGAATAATATTTCTCTGATTTGACAGAGCACAACTGAGATAAGAATCTAGGAATTCTAAACTGGTATCCCTATTAGTAATACTGTCTTTACATTTTTTTATTTGTTTGTTTGTTTGTTTGTCCAATACACAAATACATAGGAAGAAAAATAGAGATGTAGTAATATATATAAGGTTAAAGTGAACTTAGAGGAGAGGATATATGAAGGAAAGAAAATATATATGATAAGTGAGAGAAAGGAAAGACAATTGGACATGGGACGAAAGGCACACCAGTGCACTTATGTACACCCCTTACTAGCCTCTTAGGAACCTGGAGAGGTCAATCGTGGAGAGTCTAAGGGAGAAATGTTGGGGGTTAGGGGTTGACACAATTGAGTCCGGTAATGAGTTCCATGCTTCGATAACTCGATTGTTGAAATCATATTTTTTATAGTCAAGTTTGGAGCGGTTCGTATTAAGCTTGAATCTGTTGCATGCTCTTGTGTTGTTGCGGTTGAAGCTAAAGTAGTCATTGACCGGTAGGACATTGCAGCATATGATCTTGTGGGCAATACTCAAATCGTGTTTTAGGCGCCGTAGTTCTAGGCTTTCTAGGCCCAGGGTTCTTCCTACTCTTGTTTTAGGTTTATGTTTTATGGAATGAACATCTGATTTACAAGGCACTACATACACCACATAGAGTAGCCAAAGCACATATTCCAGTAGAGAAAAGTTCCCTGAGGATGGGCTCCAGCACAATTCTGAAAGCTCAGAAGAGTAAAGGACTGAGCTTCCTGAAGACTGACCCAGATTGGATCTTACATAAGGATTATTTCCATACAATTGTAAATTACACAAGGAATCTACATATACAAGGTATTCTACTTCTGGAGATATTAATCTTTTCTAGGAGACAGCCCTTCATTACATGTTTCTACTTACTTCTGAGAACTGAATGCTGCATACAATAAAGCTAATATATTTCCTGAACTGTGACTTAAAGCCAGTGAAGGGCTACCAAAATTTTTACTACCACACTGTGGGCATGGCTTATGCATTTTCTTTCAACATCTTTCAGTGCAAATTGGATGCTCTGGGGTGGAGCTCCATTTTCAATACCCCACTGTGTCCCCCCCCCCATCCGGGCAGTAGTCCATCCCTGCTTAAAGCTAAACAAAAAGGCAAACAGAGCATTCTGACTGAGGTTTGAAAGTAACTAAACTATCTGAAACATGTTGGGGTACCTGGATACAGTAGAAATCTTAAATTCTAAGAATTTTAGTTAGATTTAAAACTTTTATTTTAAGAAATGGTACATTATTATAATACTGATAATGTTTAAATAGTGTTATGCCGGGCTTCGCGTTACGAACCCCAATTAAATCCAAAGTGTAAATTCAAACACACACTGTTGTAAAGTAAACAAAGAGTCGATTTATCAACAGAAAAATATTGTACACACACACTTTAAATCAGCCAGCTCTCCCACAAACCACGAGCAGCTGTGAAGATGCTACCCCCTTCAAGAGTCCTCAAGCTGTACTTAACTGTGAATTGTTCAAAAAAGTCCTTGTAAATCCTGAAGCAGTTCAAAAGCAAACAGCACTTCTCTCTCACCAAACGGATAATTTCCCATGCATGCTCTCAACAATGCTGGCAATTTATCAGCAGCCCCATTAGCTTAATTGCCCCAGCCACAGGTGATCTCCCTTATTTTCGATAATACTTACACAGTTGTTCCCTCCTTGTCATAAACCTGCGCCTATGAGCATCTATGAATCTCTCTTCTTCAGAGTCTAATGATGATGACTCACTAATGGGGTAATTAGCTAATGGGCTGCCTGTAACTACCTCATCATCTGATCCTGCTTCACTCCTAGAATGTTCCCTTGACACAGAAGCTTCACTGTCTGAAGCTGTTGGCAGTAAAACCGGTCTCTGATAACGTGAGGATTCTCCCAAACCAACCCCCACAGTCCTCGGAGCAGGAGCTGGCCCATAGCCAACCACAACAAATAGTAGGTAGTATGAGCTTTTTGATTTTCTCAAAACTTTCAACGAACCATTAAATCAACATATTCAGCAGGGAATTACATTTTTTTATTAAAATATCTCTACAGAATCTGGACATATCTCATAAGTTTCAAATAGGTGTAGTGCCATTTCACAAGTAATTCTTGATTACTTGTAAAATAAAAGTAAATTTTGCAGACTTCCAAAGTGACACATTTAATCCAAATAAAAAATGCTTTTCCTAGAGTTTTTTTTTTTAAAAAACTGATTCTTAAAAGGTTCTTGCTTCTAAGTGTTTTTAATCCTATTGAAGAAATGTCTTTTTGGAGGAAGACTGTTGAAGCATTTTGGGATGGCATTTTGACCACCTCTAAAACAAGAAAACAAAAGAAATGGTGTATCAGAATGTTGTGAGATACAATCTTAAGGGGAAGAAATCACCATAAAGATTATGGTTTACAAGCACATCCAGCCAGAGAACATTCTGCTCATCTGATTATCAGCCAAATGTAATTAATGCTCCTTGCTTAATTCTAGGATGGGAAGGGGAGATAGACATGCATGCCAATGCAAATAATGGAAGACAATGAGGGTGAAAATACCTGTTTAAGTGCCTTAATAGAATATCATACATTAGCTGTGCATGGTTGAAAACGATACTAAATATTTCAATAGAAGAGAATATATGTTGTACAGGGATGAACTGTGGAGTCCTTCAGTCAAGGAGTACCAAGGACTCCACCAAAAAGTTTGTTGTGATGTTTTTTTCTCCTTTATTCATAAGTAGTGTTGGGCGCAAAGAACCTGCAAAGTTCGGGTTTGTACCGAACTTTGTGCGGTTTGGTATATCGAACCCGAACCCAAATTTTTACAAAAGTTCAGCAAAAGTTCGGGTTCGGGAGAGCGCCAGGAAGCGCAGCTGCCCAGCTGTAACCTTCACTGGAGCCCAAACCCGAACCCGAACGTTTGCTGAACTTCTGAGTTTGGCGTTCGGGAGACTGCCAAGAAGTGCCCCGGCTGTTCCGGAAGGTGACAGCTGGGCGGCGGCGCTTCCTGGTGATTTCCCGAGCACCGAACTTCGTTGGATTCGCCCAACACTATTCATAAGAAGTTTTTTTGCGTGCTAGATGTCTCATCATTTTTTGAGACAACAAAGCCTCATGACAAAAATCATTGTGTTTGTTTTATTTCAAACTAGGTTGACATTGGTGAGAAGTTATTCCCCAATATATGTCCAGTATAAATACATTTCTCATAATTAATGAAGTCTCTAATCCTCTAATCCTATATTTCTCATAATTAATGAAATCTCTAATCCTATAAGGACTTCTATCACGTCTTTCCTTGAATCCTGTGTCTTTAATAATAAATTTTAAATAAAGAATGTGAAGAGAGGGATGTTATTATTTATTTATTATTATTATTTATTAGATTTGTATGCTGCCCCTCTCCGAATGTTCCTAGATATTTTTGTAAGTTTAAATTTGAGTTTCTGGTATGCTCTAATAAATTAGTAGTCCATGCCAATGTTACCAGTAACTACTGAATACATTTAAAAATTCTGAATATACTGCAGTTCATTGTTTCAACTTATTCATATTAAAATAATATTTCAGGTTAGTATAGCTAGACTTCCATTACACTTTTGCTTATGTTACATAGTTTGCTTGATTCTATTTCTTTTTTTAAATTATAAATAAATTGAGATTTCTTTGCCTTGTACAAAACCAAATAACAGGCAAAGGCACTGAAAATCTGTGGATAAAAATATAAATTTTAGAAGAATAGTTACTTTAAATAGGAACGTTCCACAAGAATTGATAAAGTTGTTCACATGAATTCTGTTTTGAAAATACCATAATAATTACATTTTGATAACTGTTGTCACATTTATGTTAATCTGCTCCAATAAGAAGTCAAGTAAATTCTCAAAGCCATTTTTGTAATTCCTTTTACAAGGGCATGTGTCGGCCTTGTAATGATAACTCCAATCCCAGCAAGTGAATATAAAGTCAGGAGAGAATCCATGCATGTCACAGGCTCCTCCATGTAGCTGAAACCTAGAAAATGACAGGTTTTCCATCTGTGGAAAAGGACTGATATGATTCCTCTAACCCAGTGATGGTGAACACACCCATAATTCTATCACCTCATTCCTTGAATCACCCCTGTCTTTCATAAACTACTCAAGACTCACTTATGCCACCAGGCATGGGGGAGTTAAGATATTCCTTCCCCCTCGGCCATTACAAGTTATGCATGGTATGTTTGTGTGTATGTCTGGTTTTATAATAAGGGTTTTTAGTTGTTTTATTAATTGGATTGTTACATATTGTTTTTTATCATTGTTGTTAGCCGCCCCGAGTCTACGGAGAGGGGCAGCATACAAATCCAATAAATAAATAAATAAATGAATGAATGAATGAATGAATAAACAAACAAACAAACAAACAAACAAACAAACAAACAAACAAACAAACAAATAATTCAATACCTGGGGATGGCAAAAATGGTCTCCCCCACCTCCTGGAGGTCCATTTCCCAAACTCTGGTGGGCCTGGTAGGCCCGTTTTTCACCTTCTCTAAGCTCCAGAGGCTTAGAGCTCCACTCTAAGCTCCACTCTTACAGAGACTCTCCAGAAGCCAAAAATGCCCTCCCAGAGCCTCCAGGGGAGCCAAAAATCAGCTGGCTGGCATGCACATTGGAGTTGAGCTAGGGTGTCAGCAGATATGGCTCCATGTGCCACCTGTGCCATAGCTTCGCTCTCACTGCCATAGACTTCTTCCACAATCAATTCAATACCAACTAAAATCATTTCAAAACCCACCATGCGTGCTTTATGTCAGAATTATATATATTTATATTGATTTTTTGAGGGCAGGTAGAATAAACACACTTTTTCTGGGTTTCTAACAGAAACTAACTAGCATAACAAGCCCATGTATCTGGGGCATGTTCTTTATAAATACATAATGAAATGAAAATGATGCACAAAATAAATCCATTTATCTTTGCTGTCTTGAAATGTCAATGTCACAGCCCATCTTGCATAAGCAGAGCCCAACTTCTGATGGGGCTTTCCAAGATGAAAACTTCTGATAGTTTGGAAAGTGGTAAATGATTCTGTACTGTAATTTTCTGAGGCCATTACTAGTCATATTTCATCTCTTAAATAATCTCTCTCTCTCTCTCTTTTGTAGTAAAAATGGCCAAGGGTTTCTCTACAATGGAATCAGAACAATTACTTCCGCAAAATTATGGTACATTATCAGTGGAGTGTCAGAAGATGCCAGCCAATTTCTGATGTTTGATCAGGATATTAAAGATTGCTTCATTCTGCAAAAGCAAAAACTCTTCAGGAAGGAATGAGATTTAATAGGACTGTTCAGATTGCCTGTCATCTCTAAACACATTTCTATCCATCAAGCAAGCCACATAACATTGACTTTCCCAACATTTAATGGTTAATTTGCATAACCCAGTATCATAAGTAATTTCTTTGATCTTTGTTTTTGGTATCTGTACTTGTACTTTGTACTGTTGTGAAGAATTTTGGAAATCACTTCCTTATATTTTCTTTTTAAAAACTTTTTATTTTCTTGCACTTTTTGCTTTTTTTTCAACTTACTTCTTTTTCTCTTTTCTTTTTTATTACTATTAACTTGTTAGCTTTTGTCTTGTTTAAAAGTTTTTATAAAAATACATTTATCTATCTATTTATCTATCTTCATCACCATCATCATCACCTTTTTAAGGCATACAACAATACAGTGATCCCCCGTTTATTGCGTCCCCAACCATTGCGAACAGGGTACTTCGCTATTTTTCAACCCGGAAGTCAAAAATACCATCTACGCATGCGTGCCGGGCACGCATGCGTAGATGGCAGCGGCTTCCCTGGGTCTTCCCCCTCTTGCTGGCGTCAGCGAGGAGTTTCCCCACCGCCCACGCAAACTCCTCGCTGCCGCCCGCCCTTCGCCCGCCCACGCCGTTCATTCTCGCCGCTTTTGAGCTGAGTCCGGGAGCGAATTCGCTTCCGGACTCAGCTCAAAACCGCCGATAGCAAGCGGCAAGGAACGGCTTGTCTCGGCGCTTTCGAGCTGTCAGCTCGAAAGCGCCGAGACAAGCCGTTCCTTGCCGCTTGCTATCGGCGGTTTTGAGCTGAGTCCGGAAGCGAATTCGCTTCCGGACTCAGCTCAAAACCGGCGATACCAAGCGCCCCCCGGACCCCCAACCCGGGTTTGGGGGGCTGCTAGGAAGCCCTCCATGCCGGCGGCAAACAGCCGCCCCGCCCCCAATCTTCGGCTCCTCGCTAGCGCTGTGGGAGTAAAAACACCGTCTGCACATGCGCAGACGGTGTTTTTACTTCCGCATCGCTACTTCGCGAAAACCCGCTCGTTGCGGGGGCTCCTGGAATGGAACCCTCGCAACGAGCGGGGGATCACTGTAATCTGAAAATTCTAAGCAATGGAAAGAAGGCAAGTAGTTATTTTGAATGCTGGAACTTTCTCATTTGAATACACTATCCATTATCAGATAGACAGTTCCAAATGCCAGTTTTGGACCAGTATTCATAAATGGCAGCCAAGATGGCAAATTCGTTCCCAGAATATATCATTTTGGTTACAGCTGACAATTTCTGTGGTTTGAAACTCTCTATAAGAATATTTTGCACTCTTCATTAAGAAGAAAGTAGAAGTTTTTATTCCAATAACATTGTCTGTCTCTCTGTCTGTCTGTCTCTTTTTAGATATCTTGCTTTTAAATTTGCAGGAACTTTTATAAGAAAGAATGTTGAACCATGTGATTTTTTTTTCACCAGAAAAGAAAACATTACATTCTGAAAAGAAAACATTACATTCTGAAAACATTGATACTTCTTTTGGTAAAGGATATTTTTTTGCATTAGAATAGAATAACAGATTTTGTAAGTTGCCTATAGCTGCAAAATGGAATTTGCCGGCACATAGATATCTGAGTGAATGAATTAGCAGGTGTACAAAAGTGTCATTGGCTATGTGCTGAGTTATGCAGAATCTACAAAATAAATGTAATAGGTATGGTAGAAATGGCCAAAAGGAATTGTAGGAGAACCAATAGCCACAAAAACAAGTACAGAAACAGGAAAATAAGATTGGAAAGGAGTGGGGCCAGGGAAAGAATAAAAAGATGAATTGAGTGACTGGATAATATTTATTTTATTTTATTATTTATTTATTCATTTGTCCAATACACAATACATATGGAAGAGAATAGACATGAAGTAATATATATAAAGATAATATGTAAAAAAGAGGAGAAGATATATGGAAGGAAGAAAATATATATGATATATGAGATAAAGGAAAGACAATTAGACAGGGGATGAAAGGCACACTATTGCACTTATGTACGCCCCTTACTGACCTCTTAGGAACCTGGAGAGGTCAATCGTGGATAGTCTAAGGGAGAAATGTTGGGGGTTAGGGGTTGACACTATTGAGTCCGGTAATGAGTTCCACGCTTTGACAACTCGATTGTTAAAGTCATATTTTTTACAGTCAAGTTTGGAGCGGTTAATATTAAGTTTGAATCTGTTGCGTGCTCTTGCATTGTTGCCGTTGAAGCTGAAGTAGTCATTGACCGGTAGGACGTTGCAGCATATGATCTTGTGGGCAATACTTAAATCGTGTTTCAGGCGCCATAGTTCTAAGCTTTCTAGACCCAGGATTGTTAGTCTACTTCGTAGGGTATTCTGTTTCGAGAGGAGGAGTGAAGGGCTCTTCTGGCGAAGTATCTTTGGACATTTTCAAGGGTGTTGATGTCTGAGATGTGGTATGGGTTCCAGACAGATGAGCTGTATTCGAGGATGGGTCTGTCAAAAGTTTTGTAGGCTCTTGTGAGTAGTGTGAGATTGCCGGAGCAGAAGCTACATAGGATCAGGTTAACAACTCTAGAAGCCTTTTGGGCGATATTGTTGCAGTGGGCTTTAGCACTTAGGTCATTTGATATTAGTATTCCAAGGTCTTTTACTGAGTGTGGGTTGGCAGTGAGAATTTGTTTATTCGGTTTATATATGAGGTTTGGATTCTTTTTGCCGATGTGGAGGGTAGAGCATTTGTTGGTTGATATTTGAAGTTGCCAGGTGTTAGACCAATCTGAGACAAAGTCAAGGTCTTTTTGGAGAGTAAATGTGTTGACAGGATTACGACTAACCAAAATAGTATATACAGTATATAACTATATATATTTAAACTTCTTAAATGTCTTAAACAGACAATATGCTACCCATATCCATCCCTTTCTGTACAACTTCTATTCCTATCTCCGCCGTCCCCCCAAAAATAAGGAGGGAGAAAGATATTAAAAATTATCTTTCCAAATTGTAGTCATGGGTATGTGGCTTTATTAATATTATATTCACTTTTCAGAATGCATTTGTGAATTCATGTGTTGCAACTATTTTTAAAAATTATTTTCATGAGTTAACAAGAACCGAAGAGATGGAATACAAGCCTGAAGCTAATCTAAAAATGAGTTCCAAGAGACTATACATCTAAAACTATATGTATGTGACTTTAGTACATTGAATTATGGGGAACAGACAGAAAGGTAATCATCAAAATTACAGATCTTGAAATAAGTTACATAGCCATGGAAATGAGGTTGCTAGAACTATTAGTGCAATGGTATTTTGGCTGACTATGCCAGCTATAATTAGTTTTCAGTGCTTTTGCCAAGATGAATATGCATTTTCAGTGAAGGAAATCATGCCAAACACACATTGAATTGGTTAGAAGAAAATTAGCTTTGTTTACATTTTTGGGAGTATTTTCTGATTATATTATGTTGAGATACTCAACATTTCAGCAATAATAAAAATGGATTTTTTTGAAGGGTTCAGATTACTGCATTTATATCCTACTCCAATGTTTAATTTGTCTTATAATTAGTGGAAGAGAAGCCTGTGGCTGAAAAAAAATGAGAATCTTTAAAATCCACAACAAAGAATAAATAATCATTTCAAGGCTCATATTTGCAAAAGGCTAAAATTTGCCTGCTGATTGTGTGTAAGTGTTTCTACATCAGTTTGCATTGAACTGATGCCCTTGAATTCTTTCAGAGTGCAATTCTCATAACAGTGTAACTACTAAGTTGAAATGGTAGGAACTGTTGTCTGGATAAGAGAGACAATATCTGCTGTATTATTACAGAAACAGATTACTAGAGTTGGAAGGGACCTTGTAGATCATCTAGTCCAACCCCCGCTCAAGCAGGAGTCCCTACACCACTTCAGATGGCAGTCCAATTGTTGTAATCATAGGTTTTTAGGCACTGAACATTGGAATAGAATATTGCTGAAGGGTGATGTTTTAGCCTAATGGGTGCTGTATAAACCTTATTCTTCCTCTATTGAAAGGAAGCAAAGTCCAGGCTGAGTAAGCAAGTTGCAGAATCCATGACCACATGGAAAATAATTAACTTGATATACAGCAGGAAGAAAACCTATAGCTAACTTCCATATAAGAAAATATATGCCTTACTCTCATTCCTTTGCTAATCACCAGTAAACACACAATGCAGGGAAAGGCACAGAATGGAGCTTCCATTAATTATCTATAGGGAAGTCACGAGGAGGTTGCCTTATACAGTGCATGAGTGAATGGTAGTTGGAAGATGGTTTAATGTATGTGGCGTTCGCGAATTGGTTATTCTGTACCACATGTCAGGAATTGTAAAATACAATAAAAGGAGAGATTGTGCAGAATGCATTGGTTGCTGATCGGTTTCTGGTCATAATTCAAAGTGTTGGTTATGACCAATAAAGCCCTTCATGGCATCGGACCAGAATATCTCCGGGACCGCCTTCTGCCGCACGAATCCCAGTGACCAGTTAGGTCCCACAGAGTTGGCCTTCTCCGGGTCCCGTCGACTAAACAATGTCATTTGGTGGGACCCAAGGGAAGAGCCTTCTCTGTGGCAGCCCGACCCTATGGAACCAACTCCCCCCAGATATCAGAGTTGCCCCCACCCTCCTTACCTTTCGTAAGCTCTTAAACACCCACCTCTGTCGTCAGGCATGGGGGAATTGAAATATTCCCTTCCACGTGGCTTATAAAATTTATGTATGGTATGACTGTATGTATGACTGATCTCTTAAATTGGGTTTTTAAAGATTTTTTTAATATGAGATTTGTTTACGTTGTCTTTTTATTGTTGTTAGCCGCCCCGAGTCTGCAGAGAGGGGCGGCATACAAATCTAATAAATAAATAAATAAAAATAAATAAATTTTGTCTCTGGCTTTTTGGGAGGGAATTTTTTTTCTGATTTTTTGCTACTGTGCATGTACGTGCATGTGGTAGGAAGCAAACCGGGAGTGAGGTAAATTAGAACCCACCCCTGAAACAAACAAACAAAATCTAAGACAAGATACATTCACCCAACCCTATTTTTTAAATAACTGAACCAGTAAAATTTATTAGGTTGAAACAGAAAGATTTTGGTAAAATACCGTAGTTCTCGTTTATCATTATTACAGGCTATTCCGTTACAACGAAGAAAATCCCAATTGTCAAACACAGCTTCAACACATTTTTTAAGGAGCAAAAACTGCCTTTCCCTGATGAGTCAGATTTTCTTTCCCACCATCCCTCTTGCCTTCCAGCTGACGCTAAGACTCTAGGAAGGATAATGGATGAGAGTCAATTCTGTAGCCCATTTGAATTTTTGAAATTTCAGAAGGTCAAATTGGGGAAAGCTTCTGATATTTCTGGCAGTGAAATATACTGTGTGAACGTTCAGTTTTCACAAATGCCTTTGGCAGGTTTCTGTTTCAATATGTCCTCTCATTAATCTTTTGTTAAGTTGCTCTTCCATCATCCATCTTTCCTTATGTTGCAAACGAGAGCTCTTTGTAATTATGAGTGCTTGGAGCATTTTGATGAGTGCCTTCTGCCTTGTGATGTCACATCTTAAGGATGACTATTATAATAAGCAACAGAAATTAACTCTACCTGCCATGCATCTGATTTATGACCAGAGGAGGGAATAAATAATAACTAATTGATGGGTTTGATTGCTCCCCAATGTGACTTACAAGAAGTGTGGAAATGTAGCTTCATGATGCATATCTTCATTCTAATCAATTTTGATGTGATTGTGCCACTTAAGCTTCAATCTCATACATTCATCAGCATTTTCAAATGGGCTTTTATAATATGTGGGGTTATAATATGTGGGGAAAGAAGGATCAAGAACTATTTTTGTACAAATAGAAAGATACGAGAAGAAATATTTCCTTCCATTTGTTTTAAGCATTCTACTAGATGGTTTCATTTCATAGCCTTTAATTCTGATGTTGAGAGAAATGGAAATATCTTCTCCATTATTTATTTACTAGGCATAATTTAAAAAAATTATGTTTCCATTCAGCAATTTTTCTCTAAGTTAAACAGTCCCAGGAGTTGTTTCTTTTAACATGAGTTGACCAAAAGTATACAAAGTAATCTGATTTATTGTTTCTTCCTTTTCTAATGACCCTCCAGCACAAAACACCAGTGTTTCCCAAAATGTGGTACGCGTACACCCAGGGGTATGGGAAGAGTTTGATGGGGGGATGCGTTCAGAAAAAGTTCTGAAATACATTTTACCTTTTCCAACTTCATATTTATGTGAAGTTGCTTTTTCAGCATTTGTAGACATTAAGTCGAAAAAAAGGAACAGACTATTGGACGTGTAACTGCATCTCAGATTAAAATTAACAACCAGGGTACCAAATTATGCCTGCGAAAATATTGACCCCTCGCATCTTGGACATAAACTTTTTCAACTCCTATCCTCAAAATGTCATTACAGAACACTTTACATCAAGACAACTAGACACAAGAACAGTTTTTTCTCAAACACCATCATTCTGCTAAACAAATAATTCTCTCAACACTGTCAAACTATTTACTAAGTGCACTACTGTTACTACTAGTTTTTTCTCATCATTCCTATCACCCATTTGATCCCACTAATGTAACTTATTGCTTGTATCCTTAAGATTTTTATTAATATTGTTTCCTAATTGCTAATCATTAAGTGTTGTATTTCATGATTCTTGACAAATGTATCTTTTCTTTTATGTACACTGAGAGCATATGTACCAAGACAAATTCCTTGTGTGTCCAATCACATTTGGCCAATAAAGAATTCTATTCTATTAAAACAAACTACATTAGTATAACAAGCAGGAATAGGGAGAATAGAATCTATTCTATTCTATTCTATTCCATTCCATTCCATTCCATTCCATTCCGAATCAGGTCATGGAAGTAGCCCAGCAAGCACACATGTGCATCCCCATTTGTGCAAGGAACAGTCAGGAGTGGGCAGTCACTTCAGAACCATCCCCTCCCCCTTCTCAGCCAATCTGCAAAGCCAGAAAGGTTGCATAATTCTAATGTCATTCATCGCAGAAAGATAGGAAATCAGAGCCAATCAGTTATGTGTTTTACACCAACTATTGCAGTGTTTCACAACCTTGGCAACTTCAACATAATTGGACTTCAACTCCCAGAATTCCCCAGCCAGCAAATGCTGGCTGGGGAATTCTGGGAGTTGAAGTCCAATTATGTTCAAGTTGCCAAGGTTGGGAAACACTGAACTATTGCATTCTATAATCTCCACCTCCAGAATACATTTGAACTTATCACTACAATAACTGTTCTAATGTTATATTTTATTTCATTTTCCACATAGTCTGCCTTCTCTATGCCTTTTCCTGATTTTTGGAAAAAACGGAAAAGTTTGCATCCTCTTTGGTTATATTTGGATTAGAGCTAATAAAAATATTGCCTTATTGTCTTTTCTGTTTTCCTTGATCTGCATAACTCTTGGTTTTTGTCTTTAACATAAGCTGTAGATTATTTTATCTTTCTATTGACAGCAATCTGTATTTTGTTACTCATCGGAAAAGTCAGCACATTACTGTATTCATATGTGGATATGCTATAAATGTGAAAATAGCCCCAGGGCTTCAATTGGTTTTCCTTCTTCAAAAGAAATAGCTGTCCAATCGTATCATCTTTGTTACTATGCTAATTTATCATCACTGGCCACTGTTGTGAGGCAATAAGGCACTCTGTTTTATGTTCTTTATGATACAGCATGGATAACAAGGATTCGGTGGCAATTGGCAATAAAAAAGTCAAAGCATCTAAACAATTCTAGTGCAGCCAGCAGAAAATGCAATGTAAAGCACACATCTTAAATCTTAATTTCAGCCTAATCACATCCTACAATTAAATGTTTCCCAAAAGATGTGGATTTTTTTGGATTGTAGATAACAGTTTATGCTGTATAATATCTGCTGATACTTGAGTTGCTATAGCAATAGACTCGAGCTTTAAATTTAGAATCTCATTTTCCTTCCTTTTGCTTTGCTGTTTCACCATTAAAGAGATAAGATGTTTACGATACCTTTTTTTGTTTTTGTTTTAAAAAGAGTGTATGTGAATAACAGAGATTAGTTTTGCTATGGATAATTGCTAGAGTCTAAGACTATCGTAACTGCTCCCTCAATATTTTTCAAATCTTAGTTGGGCTTTTCAGAGGTGAAAATAATTGTGCAGGCTTTCATGTCAGCAGACTTTCAACAGTGGGAGGTTATAGGCCAAATAAAATCACAGGTATTCTAAAAAAGAAAAAGTTGAAAGATATGCAATCTCAACAGAAAGGATATTAATTGTTCACCTTGAAAAGGTGGTGCATTGAAATTGTTTTGAAATGTAGCAGCTTGTTGGGAAAATGAGCGTCCATTCAAGTTTTTCCAAGTTGCTACAGTACCTAGCACAGTGCACTATTCATTAGAAATAACATGACTATAATCCTATGCAGAATTATCTGGGTATAGCAGCCGTTATATCAGTATTACCTATTTTCATTTAGTGTGCATTTACATATGAGCATTCTGTAAAAGACCCATTTTTCTACCAAAACAACAAGCCAGTCAAATAGAAAGAAATATTTTTAAAGTCAATATTACATTAATAGCACACGTATTAAAAGAATAAAATACCCAATAATGAAATACTAATGGTTGCAAGACTTAAAATACATTCAACTTGCTTCAGTATATTTGAAATTAAAAGTGATTTGGCAAAATATTTATTTGTAGTTTAGGAGAATCACTAAAGAATGGATGACAAGGGATGAATGACAGATTTCAACTATCTGTCATGTAAAAATTTTGTGGGTTCATTCAGTTATATGATTTAGTTCTGCATTTATTAAAAATTGTTAAATAAAATAATTTCATATTAAATTATAATTCAGTATTTCTTGTGTTGCTGAGTTATTTATTTTGAGAAATTGTAAAAGTAATCATATTCCTAAAGATTGAATTTAAGAGAGGTGTAACTTGTCCATTTTTGAAAATGTTAGGTATTAGTCAAAATATAACTTTTTTGGTATTTTTATGGCATAGATATAATATTTTGTAATGTTAGAAAATTTAAATGTAGGTTTAAAATGTATTTTCTGTTTGATTATCATGAGACATATATAAATATTTTCCCAGTTTTCTACTTTTTTAAAACACAGAGTTCAATATTTTTATTTTTTAACCCCCCCCTCCAGAGTTTTCTTCTTTTGTATTTCATTCTGCATATTATGAAGAGCATTAGTGCCTGAAAAAGAGTTGTTCTTGAAGCACTGAAGCTGTTACAGTATATATGTGGTGACTTTCGTCAATTTTCTTTGCATGCATGCTTAGGTGGTGATTAAAGCAAAAAATGTTATTTTTGCATGCACATTGACATGCACCTAAGTGGGGATAATCTGCAAAGTAATCATGCAATCTATTTGAAGCATGCTTAATGCATTAAAGAGAGCTTCTTTGCTCATGCTAACACATTTTGTGAAGCACCTCATTCAGATGCTAAGTATTACTATTTTATTTCTATCTTTATCTTTCTGTGCTACTAGACCATGTAAAAGAGAATTGGAAAACCTTGTTATCATTGATAGAAACAATTGCATCTGAATCTGCATCTACCAAGCCAGTTCCATTGCATATTGAATACTGGAGTAGATTTATATATTATGCAGACCTGGGTTTGTTCCTTGTACTGTTTTGTTACTGAAACCACAATAGTTGGATTTGCACTTCACACTAAACCATAATGTATGATTTATAAAGCTTAAGAGCTGGTTTCACGTGACAGGTTGTCAGATGAAACAAACTCCTTCATGACTTAGTGATATGTGTTAAGTAAGCTAAACATGTTTGTATATACTTGCGGGACTGCCTTCTGCTGTATGAGTCCCAGTGATCGGTTATGTCCCACAGTGTCGGCCTTCTCCAGGTTCTGTCAACTAGACAATGTCACTTGGTGCGGTGTAGGGGAAGAGCCTTCTCTGTGCAGGCCCCAGGCCTCTGGAATCAGCTCCCCCCAGAGATTCGCATTGCCCCCACCCTCCTCATTTATGCTACCAGGCCTGGGGTGATTAGATCTTACCCCTTGGCCGACGAATGTCTGTATGACTGTTGTTTGAATGTGTAGGATTGATTTTAACATATCTAGAGATTTTAGATTATTTGTTTAGTGTAAATAATTGGATTTATCTATTTCATTCTGTTGTTTTTATATGTTGTAAGCCGTCCCGAGTCCTCCTAGAGGAGTGGCATATCAATCAATCAATCAATCAACCAACCAATCAATCAATCAATCAATCAATCAATCAATCAATCAATCAATGTGTGTGTATAACATATTTTTGCTGAATTAAAAATGAAGGGAGACTAGTATAGATCTATTTTGAGGTTGTTTCCTCTCATCAGCTAGCCATACCCTGACTGGGATTTGAACTTGTAGCCTCTGCCTTGTAAGAAAACACACACACACACACACACACACACACACACAATGTGTTATATATAATGTTCCTTTTCATTATCAGCAAAATATGTTACACACACACATTCTGAATTACAAAAGAGAGGACTTTTTGGTTTTTTTCTCATTAAGTTTCTCATCAAGAACTATATTTTGTTTTCTTTCTTGGTCTAGTGATTAAGGCACCTTGATAGAAACCAAGAGACTATGAGTTCTGCTACTACTTTAGACATGAAAACAGCTAAGCAACCTTAGGCTAGTCACTCTTTCTTAGTCTGTTATTTTGGGTTTAAGTGTTGCTAATAATAGTTGATGTGAAATAGAGTAGATCTTTCACTTGTGACAAATCACTGTGGAAGGGAGGAAGGAAAGAAGGATGGAAAGTAAGTACATCATGCCATAAAAAATATCTAGAATGGTTTGGGTATAAAATTTTGGCTATACAACTGGGGAAAAAAATCTGGGATCAAAACTATAAACTTAAAATGGCAACATCTTAAAAAGAAAACATCTGCAGATGGCAAGATTGGTGAAAATATATCAGCGAAATGCTGGTAGTACAAGCAAGATTTGGGGGTGTACTACCACATGTGGTAGATATGCCCAGAGGCAAAAAAAAAAAATGGGTAGAAGAAACAAATCATTGGACAAAAAGTAGATTTAAGCCAGATTTCTGTTAAGAATTATAAAAGATTCAGATGAGAATACGTTTTATAGAACATATTGGGGTGGCATGCAAAGGAGATGAACTCACTTAAGAATGTTTTATATCAGTATCTTAGATTTGTTTAATATAATCCTTTGCACGAGTTATATTCTCATGTTTTACTACTCAATTTTAGCATATTATACTGCATTTTAACTTATTATTTATTCAAATTCCCTCTATTTTAGCCAATTTTATTGTATTTTAACCAGTCACAGTTTTACGATGACCGATGTGGTCCTTTTCCTCGCTTTGATATGGTTGATTGACTAATCAAATAAAGCTGATATTATTATTAAAAATTATAAAAGGGAAAATAAACAAAAACAATAAATATCTCATATTGACATAAACATCATGCTTACATTTATGTCAATTCAGTGAAACAGTGGAAGTGATGTGTCGATGCCTGGAGGCTGTGAGGGTCTGGATAGGTGTTAACAGGCTGAAGAAGAGCTAAATCTACTTTCTTTTCTTTTTTTAAAACATTTTATTGATTTTCAAAAGAAAGACACACATAACAAACACCACATGTAACATTTAGTGGAGCTACAATCGCTCCGCTCAAAATAGAAGTCATCATTGTAATAAGAGAGAAAAAAAGAGAATATTAAAGTCATTTTGTTACACTACATCATCTATATGGTATGCATAAATGTCAATCTTAATATAATGAATATAGAGATCTACTTTCTTGTAAGGCTAGAGTAACATAATCTTGCAAGTCTGAAAGTACAAATCTCCGCCATCTCTTTTTACCACCCAATGAGTTACATCAGATCCTTTCTATGTTTATCTCTCTGTCCATTACTCGGTTGCTGTCTCCTCCTTCTTTAATCTGACCATTTCCTTGGCAGCATCTGTCCTACCGCCCCATGACTTCCAAGGTCTTCTCATATTCCCTTACATAAAGGAAGGTGATCTGGAGGGGATCCTGAGTAAAAAAGGAGGACAGCTTGGCTAGGAGATAAAGCTTGGCTTTTATCCAAGGTGAATAATATTATATCTCATCAAATTTTATTTTTTCATTAACTGAAGGTCATTAATATAATGGATTATAATAGTCATTAAAAGCAACAAGACAGTGAATCAGTCATGACATGCTGACAATCTTGGAAATTGTAGCAACATTATTTTTTACTGAGCCATTTTCAGCTTATTTTAGGGTTTGTTTCGGTCTAATTAAACAGTACCCCTCTCCCAAAGTCAATTTTTGACAGATATTTGAATCAGATATCCAAATATATCAAATAAACTCCTTTTAAAAGACTTGTAGTTATGATGTAAGGTAATATAAGGTAATGATAGATATTGTTGATTGCTAGGGACTCCTATATAAGTAATGAAGAAAATTGTTGCTAAAAAAAGATGCATAGTCATTTCACATAGTTGTCAGGAATTTAAGGTAACTTGAAGGAGTCTTGATCTTTTTTCAGCATTAATCAAGTTCAGTGGAACATGAATGGTTCATATTTATTAAATAACAGCAATAGGTGTACAATACAAATTTAGATTGTGTCATGTAAAGAGGACACTTTTAAGCACCCTCTTTGGCCATCATCTAATATATGGTTCTATGTCTCTTAATAGGCTAGAATACAAGGTGCCATTGTGGACAAGCAGACACACATAAATTAAGTCAGTTTAATTATCCCATTTTTTAATCTGATAAATGTTCTTGCTGCAGAACTCAACTCTTTAGACAGTGGAGACTTCTTTTCAAACATTTTCTGTAATATTCCTATTGTATGATGTGAGCCTTATTGTATAATCTAGACCTTATTGTACTGTTAGTGATGTGGTCAATCACTAGTGCAGAGAAAGAAGCTTCTAATATTCAAAACAGAAAAAAGTAGGAAAAAGATAAATTGATCACCTTTTCAAATTGTACAAGGTCAACTTAAAGTTTGTGTCTGGAGAAACCTGACTACTAGCTGGACTCTGCCCTAATTGGCTTTTATATAATTGTGAATATGTCATTGATCTCTTAGAACAACATCCTTAAATTTATATCTAGCAGAATTGGTTTCAATCCTATTCTTATTTGTAATTAGTTTTCAGTATGGTGATTGCTTTACAATTCATATTTATAGTCCCCTTTCAAAAATTGAAAGCATAATGCAACTGCACAACCAATGCTGGTTTGTCCTGTGATATGATATCCAATTACCACATATATGTATCTGTTACTGAGATAAATATATATAAAAGCTTTCCTAAATATGCCCATGTCACACCAACACTCCGCAGTCTGCGTTGGTTGCCGATCAGTTTCCGGTCACAATTCAAAGTGTTGGTTATGACCTATAAAGCCCTTCATGACACCGGACCAGATTATCTCCGGGACCGCCTTCTGCTGCACGAATCCCAGCGACCAGTTAGGTCCCACAGAGTGGGCCTTCTCCGGGTTCCGTCAACTAAACAATGCCATTTGGCGGGACTCAGGGGAAGAGCCTTCTCTGTGGCGGCCCCGGCCCTCTGGAACCAACTCCCCCAGAGATTAGAATAGCCCCCACCCTCCTTGCCTTTCGTAAGCTCCTTAAAACCCACCTCTGCCATCAGGCATGGGGGAACTGAGATATTCTTTCCCCCTAGGCTTCTACAATTTATGCATGGTATGTTTGTATGTATGATTGGTTTTATAACAAGGGGTTTTAGCTGTTTTTAGTATTGGATTGTCACATGCTGTTTTTACCACTGTTGTTAGCTGCCCCGAGGTCACCGAGAGGGGCGGCATACAAATCCAATAAATGAAATGAATGAAATGAAATGAATGTATTTTATATTTATTGTTGGATTGTGTTGTTAAAAATATCGCCGGCTGACTTACCGGCCCACGGCGCTTTTGCGGAAGGGCCGGGCAGACTCGGACCCTTCCATGGCGGCCGCCATTTTGTTTTCGGCCGAAATCTCGTGAGGCGAGATTTCGGCCGGGAATGCCTTGCCCACGTGGCTGGGCATGACGTGGGGTCCGGGCGGGGCTTGCTGGCCCTATTTAAGGGCAGCAGGCCTCGAAGCAGGCCTTTTCGCCCGGACCCAGGCACTGGAGCAGACACTCGGCTGAGAGCTGCTCCGGTCGCCATTTTGGGTTGCCCTCGTGTCGCGGCCGCCATTTTGTGGCCGGCGGAGGCAGCGAAAAGTTGTTAGCAGCGTCGGAGGACTCGATTGGAGCTCAGTTTCTTCAAGAGGATCCCCCTCGGGCCCGAGGGGGACTGGTAACCTCCTCCCGGCCGGGAGGAGGGCGCGGTTGGGGCCCCGCCTGGACTTGGGGTGGGGGCGGTTTGCTTCTGGGGGTCCCCGGTCCCGTGGTTGATTGGAGGCCGGCTTTAAGGTCTTCAGCGGCCTACACGTGTGGGGGCCTAGGGGGTTTGCAAGGGCTTCTCCCTTTACACTAATTAAAGCTAGGTAGTGGCCCAGTGGTGGAGACGCTTGCCTTCCACTCAGAAGGTTGAGAGTTCAATCCTAGGTAGCAGCTGAGGTTGCTCCCTGCATCCTAGATTTTAGGGATTTGGGATGGCTCCGAAGAAGAGGCCTGCCACCGCCCCTATGGCTCCGCCGGCGGCGCGTCCCAGGAGGGCCCTCAGGCCTTCTGCCCGGGCTCGGGCCAGTAGGGGGGAGCCTACGGGGGTGGTTCCTGTGCAAGGGGTGGTGGTTTCATTGCCTCCTGCCCCTCAGCCTGATCTTTCTCCTGCCATGTCTTGGGCCAGGGTTTTGGAGCGGCTCGACGAGCTCGAGCAGTGGAGAAGTGGCTCGGGCCCCGGAGGGTCCCTCGAGCAGGTTCCTGCGGCGTTGGGAAGAGATCCTGCGGCGGCCCAGGCTGGGCAGATGGCTCCTGCTGGACGACAGGCCCCGGCAGGGCCGATGGCGGTTTTCCCGGGCCCTGCAACAACGGGCCCCCCGTGGATGTCATCAACCCCGTACGGGGCAGGTGAGGCTGCACCACACACTACACCGCTGTCCTTTCTTCCTTCACCCACCCCGGGTTTTCCCCCGGCGGGGGTTGGGGGTGGGTCCAGTTTTTTGGGGTCTTCCACGGGCACCTGCGGGCAGGTCTGGGCACAGCTGGTTCCTCCTTCGGGGCCGCTGGCGGCCGGCCCTGCTCCGCTGCCCGGGCCAGGTCCTACGGGGATACCTGCGGGGCCCGGGGCAGGGGGGTGGGTTCCTCCAGCCCCTGCTGTTATGCCCCCGCTCCCTGTCTTGCCCTACCCCCACGGTGCGGGAGTTTTTGGGGTTGCGGCCAACACGGTATGGGACCCGTTCGCTTGCATTAAAGCGGGGGCCATCCCGTGCGGGTTGCCGTCCACCCCTTTAGGATGCCACCTTCACCCTTCGGTGAAGGAGGCTATATGGCGGGGTGAATACGTGGATCTTTTTTCGCTTTTGAACCGAGAGGTTCCTAAGCAGGAGAAAGTGATTGTCCCGGGGGAGAAAACGAAGAAAACCAAAGTAACGAAATGCTTCAGCTCATGGCTGTATGCTTTTCTTACTTATGGGTCTGTGGTGATTCAGAGGCAGCCGGCTATGGCCTCTGCCATGTTTAAATATATAGATTTGATTGCCAGGGCCCACTTCGAATATAAGGGCACCATATGGCGCCATTATGATAAAGGCTTTCGTATGAGGATGGCGGTGGAGCCTAACTTGCCTTGGGATATGGTGGTTCCGGACCTTTGGTTCCGGGCCACGCATATGTCGGGGAAGGAAGGGTGTGAGCGTACGGATAGTGGGCACTTCATGGAGGAGGAGCCTGGCGCGGCTTTGCCGGCCAAGGCGACTCCTGGTGTGGCTGGCAAGGGGGCCTCGCCCGCTTGTCATGAGTTTGCTGCAAAAGGGGCGTGTTTTCGTCCCTTTTGTAAGTACAAGCATGCCTGCGGGAATTGTGGGGGGTCCCATGCAGCTTCAGTCTGTCCCCGCCCCAAGAAAGGGGCGGAAAAGAAGGGCGGGGGTCCAGGAAAACCTTCCCCACCAGCTGGGGGAAAAGGGGCCCAGCCCAATTAATGTTTCTGTGCTCGAGGGTTGGTTGGTCGACTACCACCCTCGCCCGAGAGCCGAGTTGCTCTTGAGGGGCTTCTCCGAGGGATTTAGGATCCCTTATGTGGGCGTTAGGAAGGCTTTCATGTCAGACAACCTCAGGTCGGTTGTTGGACATGAGGACATTGTTCGGGCTAAGATTCGGAAGGAGGTTGCTGAGGGCAGGGTCCTTGGGCCTTTCCCGGAGCCGCCCTTTTCGAATCTTAGAGTGTCCCCCCTGGGGGTGGTCCCCAAAAAGGCGAGTGGTGAATTTAGGTTGATTCACCATTTGTCTTTTCCAAAAGGGGAGTCAGTGAATGACTTCATTCCTGACGAACTTTGTTCAGTCCGGTACGCATCTTTTGATGCGGCCGTGGCCATGGTTAGGGAGTGTGGGGTGGGAGCCCTTATGGGTAAATGCGACATTAAGTCGGCATTCCGGCTCCTCCCCATTCACCCAGGCGACTTCGAGCTTCTGGGCTTCCATTTTGAAGGTGGGTTTTATGTGGACAGGGCATTGCCTATGGGCTGCTCTGTTTCCTGCTCCCTTTTTGAGAGCTTCAGTACCTTCCTGGAGTGGGTGCTCAGGAGGCGTAGTGGCCTGGGTTCAGTCGTTCATTACCTTGATGATTTCTTGATGGCCGGGCCGGCGCACTCGGAGCAATGCTTTGCTTTGATGCGGGACTTCTAAGCCCTTTGTGCTCAATTGGGGGTGCCTTTAGCCCCTGAGAAGACCGAAGGCCCTGCCACCAGGATTACCTTCCTCGGTATTGAATTGGATTCAGAGGAGCAATCTTCCAGATTGCCCCTGGATAAGTTGATTAAAATTAGGACCAAGCTCGAGGCGGTCTTGGGCTGCAGGAAGGTTACTCTTCGGCAGCTCCAGGAATTGGCCGGGATTCTTAATTTCGCCTGTCGGGTAGTGGTGCCAGGCAGGGCTTTTTCTCGCCGGTTGTATGATGCGATGAAGGGGCTACGTTTGCCCCACCATCGTACCCGCTTATGCGCTGGGGTCAGGGCTGACCTCTGCGTGTGGCCGGAGTTTTTGGAACATTTTAACGGGTTGTCTTTCTGGCGGCACGAGCTTCTTTTGGAAGCGGAGCTGCAGCTGTGTTCCGACGCCGCAGGGACTTGCGGTTTTGGGGTAGTGTTAGGTGACCAGTGGTGCTGGTCGGCATGGCCTCCGGAATGGAGTGCCTGTTCATTGGTTAAGGACTTGACCTTTTTGGAGCTTTTCCCCTTGATAGTGGCCTTAGAGCTCTGGGGAGAGCAGTTCAGGGACAAGACCGTGCATTTTTGGTGTGACAATCTAGCGGTTGTCCATGTTGTGAACGCCCTGTCCTCTAAGAGTGACAGGGTAATGCGGCTTGTCCGCCATTTTGTGCACAGGTCCTTGTCTCTGAACGCATTGTTTTTGGCCAGGCACGTCCCGGGGCTAGATAACGGGGTGGCTGACGCCTTGTCCCGTGGTCAGTTGTCCAGGTTTCGGACCCTGGCCCCGTGGGCCCGAGAGTCGCCGGAGGTGTTTCCAGCCCACCTGTGGAGCCTGGGCGGGCTCCCGAGAGCTGGAGAGACGAGGCCTCCAGGGCGATCGCCTTATCTGTAGCACCTGGCACCCTGCGAGCTTACCAGCGTGCAGGTAAGGAGTTTGGGGATTTCAGGCAGGGTAAGGGTTACCCCCATAGCTGGCCTGTCCCGGTTGAGCACCTAGCTGAATTTTGTGTCCTGCTGAAGGGGCGTGGCCTTTCAGTTAGGACTATCAGGTCTAGGTTAGCCGGCCTCGCCTTTCTGTCCAAGGCGGGGGGGTTTAGTGATTTTTCGGGTGATTTTCGCATCCGGAGGATGCTGGAAGGCTGGGTGCGGGAGCGACAGGGGTTCCCTTCTGACACTCGTCAGGCCCTGACGGTTCAGCAGCTGTCTTTGATTAATCAGGCATTTGACAGTCTGTGTGCCTCTCTGTACGAGGCCCGTCTTTTTAGGGCAGCGACTTGTGTTATGTTTTTTGGGGCCCTCAGGGTCAGCGAGGCAATGGCCTCCTCGCAGTCTGACTTGTCGCTCCGTGCTTTCCAGCTCACTGATCTGACCTTTAGGCAGGGGGGTGTCTCCCTTTTGGTGAGACATTCCAAGACAGATCAGTTACACAGAGGGGTTAGAATTGAGCTTTGCGCAGCCACCGATCAGTCTGTATGCCCGGTGGCTGCTTTGCAGCATTTTTGTGGCTTGCGGGGGTCAGGGCGTGGGTACCTTTTTCAACACCAGGATGGCACCCCCCTGACCCGGTATCAATTCTGGGCGGTAGTGTCGAAGGCAATGGCTCAGGTAGGCATGGATCCCGCCGGCTACGGAACGCATTCGTTCCGTATCGGCGCCGCCACTAGCGCGGCACTTTCTGGTTTCCCGGCCCAACGGATTCAGGAGATTGGCCGCTGGCGGTCAGCAGCATATTTGGGTTATGTTAGGCCCGCTGAGGATTCTGGGCAGGGTTTAGGCTAGGTAACCTCTCTGTGTGTGTCCTCTTCCAGGTTCCCAGTCCAGGCAGAAACCGACGGCGCTGCTGTGTGGCCACAGCATGGTCTTCTGGGCCGGCCGCTCAGCAGCCAGAAGCGCCATTGGGACCCAGCTGTCGTTGGGACGGTGGGTCAATGTTGTTTGGATGGGCCGGAGGGGTATGCGGTGGGAGGGGCTCCTACCGACGTTGCTGGGTACTCAGCATCTCAGGGCGGTACCCGGCGCTGCTGGGCGGGCGGCTACCCAGGGTCGCGCCCAGATGGGACTGGGTGGTCGGCAACCCAAAGCCGCACCCAGATGGCTGGTCTTGCACCTCGGTGGCAATGACCTGTGCCTGCTTGGTGGTCTTCCATTGATCATCCAGGCGCGCGAAGACCTGCGGTGGCTTCGCACAGTGTGGCCCACCACGCAAGTGGTGTGGTCAGAGATCCTTCCAAGGATCGTTTGGAGGGACGCCATTTCCCTTAGGGCCATACACCAGGTCAGGCGTAGGGTGAATAAGGCCGTGGGAAAAACAGTCAAGGAATTAGGTGGGGTTGTAGTGGCCCATCCCCTCATCACCGTAGATCGGCCGTGGCTTTACCGGGCCGATGGCGTTCACCTGTCAGAACAGGGGAACGCCATTTTCTTACAGGACCTGCAGCGGTCTCTGCGTGAGCTGGCGCAGATAGAGGGGGGAGTCGGGGGGCCAAGATAGAGATCTGACCCCCGCTCCGTGGCAGGTTAGGGGCGGAAATCTGGGTGGTGGCTCAGCAACTGCGCGTTCTCCCTTGGGCATCTTTGGGGATGATTGACAGGTTCTCTCCAAGCCCATGGTGGGTGCTACCTGCGCACTTGGGGGGAACCTGTCTTTGGGTCCCGCTATTGAAGTCCCAGGGTAGGGGTGAGCCGGCGGGACCCCCCTCATGCGAGTGCATGGCAGGGTCTCAGGTGAGGGAGAGGTCCCTCACCTGGACCAGCATCGACTACGCCCTTAGTTGCCCAGGAATGTTGACCTTTTACGTCATTTCCGCCCCGGAAGTGTTTGTTTGACCCTGCAGGTCCACTGTTTCCGGGTCATAGTTGAATATGTTGATTTATGCAAATTTATGCTAATTCATGCTAATTTAATTAATAAATTATGCAAATTTATTATAATAAAAATGACCCAAGTTTAAATCCAGCTCTGGTGTCCGAGTCGTTACTCCGTCTCTTCTGCAAAAAGAGAGACTATTTCTTCTTCTTTTCCTTCGACTTTAATCTCACATTTTAGATTCTTCAAAGAACATTGGCTCCTATAAACTCCACAGATGTAAAGAAACTATTGCTGCATTAGGTACAAAGCAAAATGCTTCTGATTTTAATTTTTTAAAAGAAGCTTTGATGCTATTTGGCACAACATCTTTTTCTTAACATGGCACAGTGCCATGGGTAAATGATCCTTTCAGGTTAATTACTAGATGTGGAAAAGTTCCCATCACTCCTGTGGTAAACTGTCAACGTGTCTTCTGAAAGAGGCAGATGTTCTCCTGAGAATCCCGGGAGATTGTAGTGACAGCTTCATTGCTGGCTGACAAGAACTTGGAGTCGCTCTGAGGCTGGACCTGGCAGAAACAATGATAGTCGTGGTAATAATTTTGATTTCCAATCTTAGTGCCTTTGAGGTTAAGACAATAAGCTTCAATGTCATCAGTACCAAATTCACCTCTGCCATGAGGAAATTATTTGGTTGCTTTTCTTAGCCTCAGTTCCCATGTCTGTAATATCTATATCCACAATGGTGGTATGGAGGCTGAGAGGTTTAATGATGCTGGAGAAAGTCTGTACTCCTGTGATTTGAGTTTTAGTACCAGACGTGACAAACTTGACAAACATGAACAATGGGCGCTATCTAACGAAATGAAATTCAATGGTGAAAAAAGTAAGGTTCTACATCTAGGCAAGAAAAACAAAATGCACAGGAAGAGTATATGTGGTACATTGCTCAACAGTAGTAACTGTGAGAGGGATCTTGGAGTCCTGGTGGACAGCGATTTAAACAGGAGCCAGCAGTGTGCAGCAGCTGCCCAAAAAGCCAACACAGTTCTAGGCTGTATTAACCGAAGTATAAAATCAAGATCATGTGAAGTTTTAGTACCACTTTATAAGGCCTTGGTAAGGCCACACTTGGAACACTGCATTCAGTTTTGGTCGCCATGATGCAAAAGGGATGTTGAGACTCTAGAAAAAGTGCAGATTAGAGTGACAAAGGTTTTTAGGGGATTGGAGGCTAAAACATATTAAGACTGGTGGCAGGAACTGGGCATGGCTAGTTTGATGTGGAGAAGGACCAGGGGAGACATGATAGCAGTGTTCCAATATATCAAGGGTTACATAGAAACATAGAAGACTGACGGCAGAAAAAGACCTCATGGTCCATCTAGTCTGCCCTTATACTATTTTTGTATTTTATCTTAGGATGGATCTATGTTTATCCCAGGCATGTTTAAATTCAGTTACTGTGGATTTACCAACCACGTCTGCTGGAAGTTTGTTCCAAGGATCTACTACTCTTTCAGTAAAATAATATTTTCTCATGTTGCTTTTGATCTTTCCCCCAACTAACTTCAGATTGTGTCCCCTTGTTCTTGTGTTCACTTTCCTATTGAAAACACTTCCCTCCTGAACCTTATTTAACCCTTTGACATATTTAAATGTTTCGGTCATGTCCCCCCTTTTACTTCTGTCCTCCAGACTATACAGATTGAGTTCATTAAGTCTTTCCTGATATGTTTTATGCTTAAGACCTTCCACCATTCTTGTAGCCCGGGTATTTGGACCCGTTCAATTTTGTCAATATCTTTTTGTAGGTGAGGTCTCCAGAACTGAACACAGTATTCCAAATGTGGTCTCACCAGCACTCTATATAGCGGGATCACAATCTCCCTCTTCCTGCTTATTATACCTACCTGCCACAAAGAAGGAGTTAACTTATTCTCCAAAGCACCTGATGATAGAACAAGAAGCAATGGATGGAAGCTGAACAAGGAGAGAAGTAACCTAGAACTAAGGAGAAATTTCCTGACGGTTAGAAAAATTAATCAGTGGAACAGCTTGCCTCCAGAAGTTGTAAATGCTCCAACACTGGAAGTTTTTAAGAAGATGTTGGATAACCATCTGTCTGAAGTAGTGTAGAGTTTCCTGCCTAAGCAGGGGATTGGACTAGAAGACCTCCAAGGTCCCTTCCCACTCTGTTGTTGTTGTTGTTAACAACAACAACAATAATAATGATAATAATACCATACAATGGAGCGAGTTCTCATCACCTGCCTCAGCTTCTGCGAACCTAGCAATTCAAAAGCAAGTAGATAAATGGGTACCACTTCAGTGGGAACAACAGTGTTTCGCGCAGCAAAATGAATCCAACTGGATCTGCCTGAATGCAATGCCTGAATGCAAGGTGATATTGGTGATGGGAAAAGTGCAATCTGGATAGTGCATGAGTGTAAACAAAAAAGGACTGACAATTATAGCAACTAAATTATTACTTTGTAATATCACTGCAGTCTCCTGGTTAATGTAACATTTCCAGATGCTAACTAACTAAATAAATGTATATGCATAAGAACTGCCACAAAATGGAAATAGGTGAAGGAAGGTTTAGTTTTATATTCAACAATCAACTAAGTACTCTTCCATTGTCATGATACATGTACAGTGAATATTCTCAATGCTTTTATTTTTTTATACCTCCCCTAAATTGCTGCCAATTGATTTCCAGACTCAATTCAAAGTGTTGGTTACGATCAGTGAAGGGCTACCAAATTTTTTACTACTACACTGTGGGTGTGGCTTATGGAGGATGCCCTGCATTTTCTTTCAAGGTCTTTCAGTGCAAATTGGGTGCTCTGTGGTGGAGCTCCATTTTCGCTATGCCACTGCGTTCCACACACCCCAGCCGGGCAGTAGCCCACCCCTGGTGCTTAGATTTATATAGTGCTTCACAGTTTTTTTTAAACAGTTTACAGAGTCAGCAAATTGCCCCCAACAATCTGGGTTCTCAAACCACAAACTCAATGGGGGAATCCAATTTAGATCTTTCACAACAGATGCTTAACTTTGACTTCAAAATGTCCACCAAAAAGATATCACTTCTTAAACCAATAATTAGTTCCAGTTGCACATGTAAGGTATTCAATCTGCATTGGATCTGTAGTGGTAAGAAAAGATTAAAGCTTTCCTTGATTGGAATAAATAAAATGTTCTTAGCTTTCTTTTCTTTGAATCATTGAAAGGCTTCCATTTCATGCAGGCACCTTAAAAAGATAAAAGCTTTTCAAATGAAAATGCATTTCTAGCCTTCATTATATCATTGTCCGTGTGTGTCTTTCTTTCTTTCTTTCTTTCTTTCTTTCTTTCTTTCTCTCTCTCTCTCTCTCTCTCTCTCTCTCTCTCATATATATCCGACATAAAAAAACATATAGCCCTTCCCTGGTACAGAGCTGGAGGGATCAAGGTCTGGTGGCTCAACTGCTAACTCTCTGCCTTACAAGGCAGAGGCTGCCAGATCGAATCCCAGTAAGGAAGGGTGTGGCTAGCTGATGAGGCCAGAACAAGGCCGAAATGGTACCATCCTAGTCTCCATTAATTTTAAAATTTCAGCTAAAAACATTTTATATATATATATATATATATATATATATATATATATATATATATATATATATATATATCATCCATCTCTCTCTCTCATCCATCTCTCTTTCTCATCTATCTCCTTCTCCCTTTTTGTCTTCCTCCATCTTTCTCTCTCTCTTCTTTATATGTCAGTGGCAATGAATGCTATTCTTTTTGTTTATTGCTGGCTGGACTGTGGCCTGTCCAATTTCACAAAAGCTTTTTGAGGACTAAAGATATTTATAATTTTGACAAAAAAGGTTACAATTTTTGTAAATTATCTTCTGGACTGCAGAAGATAGCTATTTTTTTTTCATTATATACTTGGCCATTTATCAATGATTTTAGGTCAGTTTGCCAACAGAAGTGAAAGGAAATTTTATCATGTTGTTATATCTGATAAATCTGATGCAAATAGGCTTCTGATCATTGAGAACATCTGCAATCTGTGCTGTAGATCTTTCTTGCTAGGTCAGGCATTCGCAAATAAGTGCTGATTTAATGTTCTAAGATATTATTTTATCCCAGAACTGAATAAATGAAAGTATAAGAACCAATTCTGAACTGTACTATCATTCTTTATCATTTATTTTATTTATTTATTTATTAATTTGTCCAATAAACAAATACATAGGAAGAAAAATAGACACGTGGTAATATAAATGAGGGTGAAAGTGAACTTAGAGGAGAGGATATATGAAAGGGAGAGAATATATAAGATAGGTGAAAGAAAGGAAAGACAATTAGACAGGGGACGAAAGGCACTCCAGTGCACTTATGTACGCCCCTTACTGACCTCTTAGGAACCTGGAGAGGTCAATCGTGGAGAGTCTAAGGGAGAAGTGTTGGGGGTTAGGGGTTGACACAATTGAGCCCAGTAATGAGTTCCACTCTTCGATAACTCGATTGCTGAAATCATATTTCTTACAGTCAAGTTTGGAGCGGTTTGTATTAAGTTTGAATCTGTTGCGTGCTCTTGTGTTATTGCGGTTGAAGCTGAAGTAGTCATTGACCAGTAGGACGTTGCAGCATATGATCTTGTGGGCAATACTCAAATCATGTTTTAGGCACTGTAGTTCTATGCTTTCTAGGCCCACTATTGTTAGTCTTTTTTCGTAGGATATTCTGTTTCGAGTGGAGGAGTGAAGGGCTCTTCTGGTGAAATATCTTTGGACATTTTCAAGGGTGTTGATGTCTGAGATGTGGTATGGGTTCCAGACAGATGAGCAGTAGTCTAGGATGGGTCTGGCAAAAGTTTTGTAAGCTCTTGTGAGTAGTGTGAGATTGCCTGAGCAGAAGCTGCGTAGGATCAGGTTAACAACTCTAGAAGCTTTTTTGGCGATATTGTTGCAGTGGGCTTTAGCACTTAGGTCATTCGATATTAGTATTCCAAGGTTTTTTACTGAGTGTGGGTTAGCAGTGAGAGATTCTTTATTCAGTTCGTATGTGTGGTTTGGATTTTTTTTGCCGATGTGGAAGGTAGAGCAATTATTGGTTGATATTTGAAGTTGCCAGGTGTTAGACCAGTCTGAGACAAAGTCCAGGTCTTTTTGGAGAGTGAGTGTTATCAGTGGTGTTGAAAAGTTTCCCATCGTCAGCAGTTTGGACCAGATCGCCTGAACCGTTAGCGACTCACAGGTGATCCGGTTTTGTCTATGCCAGTTTGTGCTTACCACCATCTTTCCCCCCCTGAATTTTCAGCTTTTGCCCTGTGTCTGGATGGCTTTTTCTCATTCTGTGCTTTGAAAAAAGCCCTCCTGCCCACTTCGGGTTAAAACTGACCTTTATTTCTTCACCCGAAGCGCAGCTGATCACCTCCTCAGCTGGGTGCGCCACATCTGCTTTGGTTTTTTTGATGATCAGTTCCTCAGCTGTGATTTGGGATGAATCCACCTTCTGAGCGTGAATGGAAGGGAAATTGCACAGTGGCGAAGGTAAGTGGAACCCACCTCTGTCCTTTTTGTAGCAAATATAAAGATTTTCAATGAAAACTCTACAACTGAGAGCAGATGGTGTTAACGCTACAGACAAGTATCTTATGGTGTTAAAAGCATAAAAAATTCCTCATGTACACTTTAAATCTTGGTTTATTTTTCATTCTGTGTGGCAGCATAATGGATACTGGGTCAAAGCTGAAAGACCCATTATAAGAGTTTCAATTTTGGAAAGTAGAAAAAAGATGATCCGGCATTTTCATGAATTTAGTAGAAGAAGCGACCTTGAGATTTGGAAGAGACCTACCACAAATAGCTAGAATTCCGTAAGCTCCTTAAAATCCACCTCTGCCATCAGGCATGGGGGAACTGAGATATTCCTTCCTCCTAGGCCTTACAATTTATGCATGGTATGTTTGCGTGTATGTTTGGTTTTATAGTAAGGGTTTTTTTAGTTGTTTTAGTATTGGATTGTTACATGCTGTTTTTATCATTGTTGTTAGCTGCCCCAAGTCTGTGGAGAGGGGCGGCATACAAATTCAATAAATAATAAGAGAAGCATGCATTAGCTGACTATGTGAAGGGGAGCAAAAAGTCAGCATTGATGGAGGTCAACAATAGGAATCTTCTCAAGGTGAAGCAAACTAAGGACCAGTACAGAAAAAATGTAACTCAATGTCGTATGAACAGTTGGCGGAACAAAGCATTGCATGGACAGTTTTTGGAGAAGATTGAAGGCAAAGTGGATAAAGAAAAGAGCTGGTCATGGCTTACAAGTGGAACACTCAAAAAGGAGACAGAAGGACTAATACTGGTGGCACAAGAACAGGCCATTAGAACAAATGCTGTCAAAGCCAGAATTGAAAAATCAACAGACGATCCAAAGTGCAGACTCTGTAAAGAAACAGATGAAACAATCGATCACATACTCAGCTGCTGCAAAAAGATCGCACAGACTGACTACAAGCATAGACATGATGCTGTGGCACAGATGATCCACTGGAACCTGTGCCGGAACTACCATTTACCAGTGGCAAAGAACTGGTGGGATCATAAGCCTGAAAAAGTGGTCGAAAATGAGCAAGCAAAACTACTGTGGGACTTCTGACTTCAGCCTGACCGAATTCTGAAGCATAACACACCAGACATTGTGATCGTGGAGAAAAAGAAAGTATGGATCATAGACATCGCAATCCCAGGAGACAGCAGAATTGAGGAGAAGCAGCTAGAGAAATTAGTGAAATACAAAGATCTAAAAATCGAGCTGCAACGACTCTGGCATAAGCCAGTGAAAGTGGTCCCAGTGGTACTTGGCATGCTGGGCGCAGTGCCAAAGGATCTCAGCGGACATTTGAAAACCATCGGAATTGACAAAATCTCCATCTGTCAATTGCAAAAGGCCGCTTTACTGGGATCGGCAAACATAATTCGCCACTACATCACACAGTCCTAGGTGCTTGGGAAGCGCCCGACTGGTGATGAAATACGAAATGCAGCATAGTGATCTCGTTTGCTGTGTTGTACTGACATAATAATAATAATAATAATAATAATAATAATAATAATAATAATAATAATAATAATATTAATATTTTGGTTTACCTTCTTTCTCTATGTTGAGAGGTGGCACAGTGGTTAGAATGCAGCACTATAAGACTACTTTTGCTGCCTGCTGGCTGTCTGCAATTTGGAAGTTCAAATCTCACCAGGCTAAGGTTGACTCAGCCTTCCATCCTTCTGAGGTGGGTACAATGAAGAACAAATTGTTGGGGACAATATGCTTCCTCTGTAAACTGCTTAGAGAGAGATGTAAAGCACTGTGAAATGGTATATAAGTCTAAGTGCTATTGCTAAGTGCTATGTACTCATCACTGAAAACTGAAGAAGTCCTGAATTGTAAATTTCAGATGGTTTTGCAATAGCGACAAGATGGAGATACTGTGACCTAAATTCTGGTTTGCAAGTGGTCTTAGATACATTTTTTTCCAAATTGTAATAAATAGTGGTGATGGTCATCAAGGTGAACTGGTTGCCAAAATGTGATCTCACCTGACAGTTGGGGAGATTGGAGGCATAATAACTTTCAAGTGGATTATAAATAATTTTGGAAGGTAAATGATAGTTTAAAATGATTATTAAGTGACTTGTCATAAGTTAAGGATTACTGATGTTTCATTCTCTCATGTATTAGAGACTTTCAGATAGATTTAAGATGAAACTATTCTTATTGGGAAAATTCTAGGTTTCTTGCAATAGATTTACAAGATTTTTGACTCCTGGTGGTTATACATAAGCAATAACACTAGTATTAAAGTAAAGAAAATTAATTTTAGATTATACACCAAGATGTGTGATAGAAGTGTGTTTTATTTTAAGAGGATTGCAAGGTCCATTCAGATCTGATACTTAATTCCTGAAGTATTAAAATTCCAAGCCTTTTATGACTGAGTAGATGATAGATCTTACTTCTAATGAAACAAAATATGAAGAGCAACAACAAACACAAAAAAGGATAAGTACAAAGATGATTTGGTTTTATGTAAATATTCTTTTGAGCACACTTTGGAAACTTCAACTGTTTCAAAAATCAGCTAAGAAATTCTTGTTGAGAGAGGGTCTCCTGGATTATTGGATACCATTGTTGGTTTATCAACCAACATATGATAGAACCTGTGGTCACAAATGCTTCTGACCAAGACCAAATCGGGTGATGACCAAAAATTACACAAAATGTTTGCATCTGGTCGTGAACAAATACTTGGGTGGTGATCAAACACAGCCGTGGGAATTTTCCCTTCCACACCATTTTTTTAATGCGCATGTGCAGTCATTGTCGCTTCCACTTATGACCAAATCAGGTTGCAATCAAAGTCATGGAACAGATTACGGTTTTGACCAGAGGTTCTACTGTATTGTGTTGCTATTCAACTCCTACAAACAATGCTAAGCATAGCCAGGGACAGTATTTACTTTATTTATTTTTATTTATTTATTTATTTTGTACAATACACAATGAGGGTTTTAGTGGGTATATATCTATATACACATAGTAAAATACATGATGAAGGTTATAGAGGAGATACTCATAGTAAAATATATCTAAGAAATAATAGAAAAGAAGGTATAGCAATAGAACATATCAATGATATAGGAATAGAAGAAAGGTATAGGAGATATAGGAGAGCAATAGGACAGGGGACGGAAGGCACTCTAGTGCACTTGTACTCGCCCCTTATTGACTTCTTAGGAATCTGGATAGGTCAACCATAGATAATCTAAGGGTAAAGTGTTGGGGGTTTGGAGATGACACTATGGAGTCCGGTAATGAGTTCCACGCTTCGACAACTCGATTGTTAAAGGCATATTTTTTACAGTCAAGTTTGGAGCGATTAATATTAAGTTTAAATCTGTTGCGTGCTCTTGTGTTGTTGTGGTTGGAGCTGAAGTAGTCGCCAACAGGCAGGACGTTGCAGCATATGATCTTGTGGGCAATACTTAGATCTTGTTTAAGGTGTCTTAGTTCTAAACTTTCTAGGCCCAGGATTGAAAGTCTAGTCTCATAGGGTATTTTATTGTCTTTCACAAAAAATAAGCCTTATAAATTAGCTGAAAGTTTCTGATTGGAATAGAAAATAGGATAGGCTACCTATTTAAAATCTAGATTTTCCTCCCTTATTTCTAGCCCTCATGCATCCAGCGATAACAGATTTTGTTTATATAACTTTTGCTTTCCCATCCATGTAAGTCCATCAAATTAAATTGGGATTTACCAGCCACTAATTCATCCTGAAATCTTGGGCTTGATTGGATCTAATACAAAAGGCAGGCATAGAGCTCTAATGGCCCCAAACAGTGTAATTTCAGATTATCTGACAAACTGTTTCTACCCCTAGAAATATGTCGATATTTTGGGATCATACTTAAAAGCCTGACAGGGAGAACAAATTGGTTGTCAACTAAGCCTTATTGCCTGTGGCCCCAGCTCATGAAATTCTATTCCCATCAACTCAGCTTGTCTCTTTTTCTGAGAATATACTGCCAAAGAAAGCATGAAACTATGGTCTCCCCCCATAGATTTATTTTGTAACAAGGCTTTTAAGACCTGTCTAAGGCCCTATGACTTCCTTGTAAATAAATATATTGCTGGGAGCTGGGTTTTTCCCCAATTATTTCAATTGAATATTTAATGACAATAATATTTTAAAAATACAAAGCATCATGATTTTAGGGAAGCACTAGCAGAGCTTCTCTCTTGAAACATTGGTCCTCACAGTGATTTTGATGATTATCTTTGTCCTCTGCTGTAGAGAATGAAGCAACATAATCCTCTTCCAATATAGATAATAAATTATGGAACTGAAACAGCAACACAACAGGAAATTGTTGTAGTTAATTTTCAGTGTACTTTGCACCCAAAATACTCCCAGTTAATTGGCATGCATATCTGACAAGCCATTCAGTTTATTTAGCAAAACAAAACAAAACAAAACACAACTTGAGATTTATTTATCAAATATCAAACACCAAGAGAAAATGACACTAAAGTTAAGTAAAGGCAGTGACAGAGAAAAAAGACGATTAGAACTGAATGCATATGATTTACATCTTTCTTTCTTTCTTTCTTTCTTTCTTTCTTTCTTTCTTTCTTTCTTTCTTTCTTTCTTTCTTTCTTTCTTCTATACAGTCCATTTCACCAAAGGTGATGGTAGGAAGCTTAGAGACATGGAATAAAATACAGTGGTACCTTTACTTACGAACGCCTCTACTGACAAACTTGTTGAGATACGAACCCGGTATTTAAGATTTTTTTGGTTCTACTTCCGAACCATTTTCCCCTTATGAACCTGAGCCGCTGCTGCCAGGTTGCCCCGCCTCTGGTCTTCCGTTGCCACGTGAAGTGCCCATTCTTGCCCTGCTGGGATTCCCCTGAGCCTCAGGGGAATCCCAGCAGCACAAGAATGGAAGCTTTGGGTGGCAACAAAAGTCCGGAGGAGGGGATTCCCAGTGAGGGGAGGCTCAGGGGAATCCCAGCAGTGCAAGAACGGGTGCTTCAGGTGGCAACAGAAGTCCGGAGGAGGGGATCCCCAGTGGAGCAAGGCAAAAGGGGTGACTTTTGGAATGGGTTTGCATGCATAATTTGCTTTTACATCGATTCCTATGGGGAAAATTGTTTCTACTTATGAACATTTCTACTTACAAACCTGGTCACGGAACGAACTTAGCTCATAAGTAGAGGTACCACTGTACTTTATAAAACAATTAAAACAATAAATGAAAATCTACAATTTAAAAAAAAATCAATTAAACTAAAACTGAGCAGGATAGGAAATGAGGGACAAAATTTCACAGAAGGAGGAGATGGGCTATTCTCTATTCCATCACTCACCTCCAATGTGGCATATCTCTATTAAAGTCCAGGCAGAGGTGGGTTAATCCTGGTTCAGAAGGGTTTGCCTGAACTGGTAGCGACCCACTAATGATGTCACAATGACAACACTGAACCTGATCACTTGGTGCCTTTCCATGCGCAGTGCCATCTTTTTAAAAAACAAAATGAATTTTTTTCTTCTGTGCATAGGCAGAAGCTGAGTTTCTGGAACTGTGCATGAGATCGCCATCTTGTTTTAAGCCTTAGAGAAAATTCATCTCCACCCGCTTGCCCATGCACCAGTCTAGTTACATGATCATGAAGTCACTCCCACCATTCATCACATGACCATCTGTTCTGTCAGGCTCTCTGGTAGACTCCTCCCAAAAATTCACAGGTACAAATTTCAGACACACACACGTTTGAAAATTCAAAACAATGTTCTTTATCATGAAAATTCACTTAAACTAAGCCCTCTTTTGGTATAGCAAGGAGCACTGGTCTCCAAACAAACTGGTAATTTGTACAAGTCCCTTATCAGTTCTGTGATACTTAATTTGCAGCTGTGAGGAAATTCACAGTCCTTCTTCTTTCACAAAGTGAAACACACTTTGCCCTGGTTTAGTTTCAAAGCCGGGAAAAATCACCACACAAAAAGTAAAAGTCAGTAAAGCATTCATGAAACACAATGATCAGATAATCCTCCACAATGGCCAAACCCACAGGCTGCTATTTATAGCAGCCTCACTAATTACCACAGCCCACCCAACCACAGGTGGCCTCATTTTCTTTGATAATAATCTCTCAGTTGTTGTTGCCTATGCATCGCTCTCCGCATGCGTGGCTGTATCATTAACTCTTGTTCTGAATCCAAGGAGGAGCTAGATAATTGATCTCTTTCTGAGCTGTCTGCCACACTCCCCTCCTCCCTGTCACTCATGTCTTCTTGGTCAGAGGAGCCTTCATCAGCAGATTCCACCGGGGGCAAAACAGGCCTGCAGCATGTGGATGTCTCCCCCACATCCACAGTCCTTGGGGCAGGAGCTGGGCCAGAGCTAACCACAACACCATCAAGCCATGCCCACAAAATAAGCCACGCCCACAGAATTGGTAGTAAAAAAAAATCCAGAACCCACTCCTGGCTCCAGTCTAGTTGGCATGACATATCGAAAAGGTTGGCAGCAGATCTGACCTCAGGAAATATTTTCATCTATCAAAAGGCATAATTTTTCAGTGCCATGGAAAGAATATCAAAAGGAATTGATTTGATCATTGCAACCTTAAACCCTCTGTTACATAATATTAGCAGAATAAGGATGGAAAATAATTTGCTAGGATGGGGCGTCAAACTCACAGCCCATGGACCAGATTAATCATGCAATAGCCATGCTCACCCCCAGTTTAACAAAGGGGTAAAAAAAATCACAATAAATCACATAACGACAATGTGATGATGTGAGTCTGACATCCTTGTGCTATGAGAACCCTCTTCCATTATGCACAGGAAGGAAACAATTTAGTGGATGGGGTTGTTGTTTGCAACGTACAATCATCAATATGTTGGAGAAGCTTGAAAAGTTTCTAGTCAGGTAGTAATTTTGTTTTAAACTAACAGTCACATTCAGATACTGTACTTCTAATTACGCTGTTATCAATCTGAAACAATCACGGAATTATTTCACAAAATCAAATAACAACTGAAGGAATGTTAACATGTTGTACTCTACAGAAACAAAATAGGAAAAAGAGGAATTTATTTCTATTCCACAACTTCACACTGTGAATAATAAACAGTGCAAATAAATGAGTGTGGAGCAATGAGTTGATTTTATTCAGTTGAGAAGATAACATAGCTTGAAATGGTAAGCTGGTTTATTATAGCCCTTAGGCAAAAAGCTACTATCAAGAGAGGTGGATGATAAATGTGAGTTCAGAAGGGTACTGTATGAGAAAAGAGTCTCCCAGCATGAAATAAAGCAAAATTGTTCTGCTAAGGGGAGGTAAGTGACTACCTTCTTTAATAATAGCTAAAATCCCTATCTACTTAATGAAAATGCTACCAATGATTTTTATATTGCTATAAAAACATAACAGAAATTATTTTAACCCATCCATTCTGTTACTTGCAGGTATTTTTAAAACCCCAAAGAAAATATTCTTTGCCTACACATACTAGTGATATTTGCACATTATTTATGAGCATGTTGAATATTTAATGATTTCCAAATTCAGATCCTCGACATAGCTGAGCAAATTATTAAAGGGAAACCTGTGAATCATGTGGCTTGGAATAAAAGCATTTATTCTCCTTGTGCTCCCACACTGTTTTTAGTACTGTTTTATTTCTTTGAACTTGTTGCCTTCAGTCTCATTCATTCAAACTGCCAGCAGTCAGTGTTGAGTGCTTGTATAATGGCAGTGATCTATAATATAATTTCTAGAACTGCGCTATGATAGTATTGATACAACTACTCATTGTGTACCAGCCAGTCAAATTAAATGTGGGTGAAGGCAGGCAAGGCTGAAGCCAATGAAAGCTAGAGAAAAAGGAACAGAAGCACCTTAATGATAATATTGAATTGTAAACTCTTTATATCTATGGAGGCTGCTCAGGGAGGGGTACGAGCATGTCGTGTCCTTTTACAGCAGCTCATTTAGGGCAGCTTTTAGGGCATCTCGTTCACTTTTGGACCCCACCTGTCACTCAGCTCTCACCTGTGTCTCTTAGTAGCTGTAGCATGTGCAGCGGCCACACCCATAGTTCCCTCTAAGCTGAGCAGTGAGCAATCGCTCACTTAAAAATCATCATCAACTCAGAGTTTTCCAAACCTGCCCAGAAGCCGAGAGGGAAAGAGTGAGAGGGAAGGAGAGAGAGAGGAAGAGAGGAAGAGAGAGAAACGGATAGAAAAAAGAGAGGAAGGAAAAGAGAAAGAGAAAGAATGGGAGTAAGGAAGAGAGAAAGAAAATCAAAATCTAGTTTGAAACTAGCTCAACTATTTAAGTGGCATTTTGATATTGATAGAGTTGCCCTATTATGAGCTCACTGTTATAGACACACAGTACAGTATTTTATTTTGAAATTCTCTGAGGCAAAACAGGGTGGGGGTTTTTTTTTGTTTGTTTGTATTTATTTATTTATTTATTATTTCTGTGCCGCCCAGTCCCGAAGGGACTGCCGCTCAGACACTATACTTTTCCGCCCACCCCCCCAAAAAATTAGAGGGAACACTGGCCACACCCCAGGCAAAAGCTTTGACAGGTTGGCCAAACCAGGCTGATGGGTCTTGTCTAGGGGGATGGGCAAGATAGGTACTTGTCTATTCCAAGCATGTGAAGACAGATTCTGGTAGACTGAGCAGTGAAATCTACTAGAATAGGTCAATGGTCATGAAGGTGGTCTCTGCAAGCGTTGTGGGATGCTAAGAGCACGGCAAGACATGAAAGACACCATGGTCAACCAGTAGGAGAAGGAAAACTGCAAACCTCCACTGCTTTGTGGCTATATCTTTCATTGGAAAAGGGTTCAGAAGTAAACCTTAAGGCAAAATCTGGAGTCGGAGTGCTGGAAAAAGTTCATGACTGTGTACAGCCATGTTCTGATAACTCCTGTGACGTAGCTGGAACCAATTGGATTGGCCTTTGCCATTCCATTGGAATATTTCAGAGACATGGAGAAGGGGAATCTGCTGCTTGGGTAACAGTCTATCTTCTATACTAACCTACCCAGGCTTCATGCTCTGGGGAATCCAGAGTGGGATACCATGGTCTTCCGAGATTGAAGGATGCTAATGCATATGTCTATGGTGATTCTCATTCATCCAGATCATGATTATCCCAAAGGTTCTAAAGAACCTTTAAAGAATGGATGAGAAACAAAATATCTTCAAGGAAAAAGCAAAGTCCAGTTGCCTTTTGAAGAAGCAACTTTGGGATAATCTCTTTATGCTATATACCACATTTGGGAAGTTAATAGGTTGGTGAAAACAATACAAATATAATATAAATTAGTGTTTCTTAACCATGACAACTTGAAGATGCGGTCTGGGAGACTAAGTCCACTCATCATCAAGTTGCCAAGATTCAGAAACACTGATATAAAAGAAAATAAATGTCCAGATTTATGTCAGCCCTATTTGATATTAAATATCAAAAATTTCAGTTCACCTTTATGGCCATGAACAATTGATCAAAGCAGATCAAAACCTCTCCAATATAAACAACCAAGTTCAGAGAGCATCAAGGACCCCACAGTTCATTTGTGATCTACAAATATTCTCTTCTGACAGGATCAACTTGTGAGTGGCAAAGAACACTTTTCAAAATGAAGATTTTTGTATTTGTTCTGCATATGGTTGTTCTGCCGGGCTCTCTGATAGGAGCCTCCCAAAAATTCAAGCATACAAATTTCAGACACACACACCCCTTCAAATTCAAAACAATGTTCTTTATCGCAAAAGTCAAAATAAACTAAGCACTCTTTTTGTATTGCAAACAGCACTCTTCCCAAAACAACCGGGTAGTCTGTACAATTTCCCTTAAGCAGTCATTAAGTACTTAGCGAGCAACTGTGAAGAAACTTCACACCCCTTCTTCTTCCAACGGAGTGAGACACACACACACACGTTGCTCTACTTTGGTTTCAAAGGCGTGAAAAAGCAACAAAGTCCAGCACACAAGATTCCTGACGAACTGCGAACAGATATTCTTCCACAATGGCCAGACCCACATGCTGCTATTTATAGCAGCAGCCCTAATCACTGGAGCCCCACCCAAACACAGGTGGCCTCTCTTATTTCCTGTAATATGTTCTTACTTGGTCTCTTCTATGCATAATTCTGCGCTTGTGTGGGTCCAAAATATCATCATCTGAAGCAATAGAAGATAAGGAAGATTGACTGCTTTGGCTGTGTGCCAAGCCCTCCTCTGCCAAGTCACTCCCACCTTCTTCTTCATCCTAGGAAACTAAACTCTGAACTGATTCTGTTGGCAATAAGACAGGCCTGTGACATGTTGAAGTTTCCCCTGCATCCACCTCCCCATTCCCTGGAGCAGGAGCTGGGCCAGAGCCAACCACAACAATGAGTTTCTGTGCAATGAAATATGCCTCGATATTTGTGTCTTGATATTTGTCTCATTTGTGATGCCACACTGTTCATATTGAAGATATGGCTTGCACTGTGATATCACAACATAGGTTTTACCATTTTAGTGACATTGTTCTTAATTTATATTTCTATTTTCCAATTAGTGATGTTATTCAGTGATTTGAGTGATGTTACAATGTCATATAATAGGAAAGGACGTCCTAATTCGTAAGAGAACAGATTATGATAATTTAACATATTTCGGATCTGGAGGTGGGGTGGAAAGATGAAATATGCATATCATCATGCAAATTCTGAGATGCAAATGAGTAATGGAAATACTTGCATGGTGAAATAACAATGTGCCTATCATTACTCTGATTATATGATGGTTTGCTGTGTAAATAGCCAAATGGAGCTATATTAAGACAAAGAAAAAGTTGATTCTGCAGAAAAATAATTGGCCATCCATGGTCAGAAAACCACTAAGATTAACATGGTTAGTAATGATGACACCCTACCATCTTAATCGGATTTATGTAGCTAATAGTAAAAGCTAAATTTGTGAAGATGTCTGTTTGCCGTTGTTGGGAAAAGAATGGTGAAATAAAAAAGATCTTTTGTGTGATCAAGCATTGTTTTTCTTTCTTACACTTGCAATCTTAAGGATTTATTTTTTGCTGGCGGGCAATGTTTTCTTGTTGATTTTTAGAAAAGGAGCTGAGTTTTATTATTGGGTAAACAGACTTGCTGTCATTAGATTTTTTTTTTTTTGCAAGGTCATTCTACTTGTTTTCCCTGAAATACATACACGTCAAAGCCATAAAACTTGAGGCAATTTTACTATGAGCACCAAATATGTCATTTTGTTGCACAAGTAAAGCTATAAAAAGAAAGAAACAGTCAACATTTATAACACTGCTAAACAAAATTCAGTGCTATATTTTGCTGGTGGTGTTTACTTGACAACAACCAACTGAAAATTTTACATCAGTAATCCTCCCCATTTATGCAATTTTTTTTTCTATTTCTTCTTTTTTTGTTTTTACAAAAAGTTTGCCAAATTCATTGCTGAAGAACAGAAACATGTCACCTGAATACACACATTTCATTTTCTTATACAGGATATCATGGATTAATTTTTTTTTTACAAAACTGTGAACTACAAAAATTGGACATAATAACCCTTGTGTTTTTTTAAATAAAAAAGGAAGACCATATACTGATTTTTTTTTTTAAATCAACATTTTCTAGTGTGGTTTGTACTGCATTATAGTTCTGAATATTACAGAAGGTAAACTCCTTGACCGATATATCAGTTAGCAAATGGGAAAATCACCCATGAACAAAGTCTTTATCCACCAATAAAACAATAGGGCAGTTTGAAAACCTTTAATCAGGAGAGAAGGGAGAGGTCTACTTTCAGAAGAATTTTGCGGAACTTAATTTCTCTATCAGAGCAAGAAAAATTTAAAATCATATGTTTAAATTGCAAATTGGAATGACAATGTTTGTTTTCTTCATTAATTGGTAGATGATAAGAATAAGCATATTGTTTGTTTTTCATATAGACTATTTTTTATGTAAAAAATAATTTACATTGAGAATTACACATTGAGAAACAACAATAATAATTTTCTACAGTTTTACTTATCATATTTCCAGAATATGAAAAATTCGCAGGCCACTTTGTAAAGAAACAAATGCTTGCTTTACCGTTCTGCATCAGCTGTGACCCATAAAGAATGCGGCGCACACAAATTCTGTCCAAACCCTTGTTTACTAAATTAAAGATTACTAATGAGTTTTCTAGTAGTCGTCAAACACAAATACAGTTTAAATCAGTCTTTGTTGAACACTGGCTGTTATTCAACTTCATTAACAGCCAGCGTGACTTCATGACCTATTATAATTCAAGTCTGAGCAAACAGTCCTGGAGATATCAGGAAGTTTACAATGGTTGGCAAAATGCCTGGAAGCAATTGCAGGAAGAATGACAAGAAGAGCCAAGCAGACATTTCAGAAGTCCAGACATGAAGGCATATTAACAAATGTTGTTTACTGCAAAGTGTCACCTGCGTCGTCATCACTTAATAGGCTAGGAGAGTGGCCAATTAGCTCAAGCCTACTCCTGAAGAGACCTCCTCCTGAGGAACCATTCCTACCTTTTGGCAGCTCTTGAGTTGGTGATGAGATTTGAACCGCTGACCTGCAGATCTAGCAGTGAGCTTTAGTGGCCTGCAGTACTGCACTCTACCCCCTGCACCACCTCGGCTCATATTCTGAAGACCCTGGCTAAATCTCTGCCTCTGGCACTGAGTCCTTGCCAGTCTCCTGACTGTCCGACTCAGGTGCATAACCACATCAGCCTCTTCACAGGCAGGATCCACTACCAGCTGCATGGATTGCTGGTGTACTACAACATTCTGGGTTCTTTTTTTACTGACCTTGGGAAAGATGGAAAGATGAATCAACCTTGAGCTGATCAGGATTGAACTCCTGGCAGTGGAATACAGAGTTTGCATATGCTGTTGAATATGTAAGAATTTTTTTAGATTACAAAAGTTCTGTAATTTAAGATTTCCCCCCAATACCAAAAGCATTTTTATTTATATTTATTCACGCCTCCCATCTCTTCAAAGATGACTCCGGGGTGGCTCACACAATAAAATAAAGCAAAATATGGAATTTCTTCACTCTCTCTAACCTTATTGCTATAGGAGAAACAAAAAAAATAGTGTTGTCAGTGTTCCAAATAATATCCGAGAAATAAATTAGAGTTCAAACCTTGGCCTTGTTCCAAGTTCTAATTTATTAACAGAGTCATGTTGGTTATGAACTGTAGTCATCCTGATACTAACTTGCCCAACCTCCACCGAGGTTACGGTTCATCCCTCATTCCCCACACCCACAAGTTCATTACATGGACCATTCCGATTGCCTCAACGTCCACGATCCTCCCATATACTTCTGGCTGGTGCTGAACAAAGGATGACTTTGAATCTTCTGGAAAGAATTTGTTGTGGCTAGTATCTGTCCCTCTCATGCAACCACCCCTCCCCAATTCCCACAGTGCTATTCTACTTGTGGCAGGCCAAAGTCTCTAACTCAGAAATGATGGCTTGGGCCTGACAAGTGTGATGAATGTACTCTTTGGTTCAACAAATCCTTTGTATATCATTACAATTATATGGTATGCTTTCTTGAGGAATAGCTTGATTTAAAACATGTTCTCTTTCATGTACCATAGTCATTCTTGAACTTTACATTACCAAGGAATGTTTTCAAATGTCGAAGAGAAAGGCCCTTTCACTGGCACGGTTACTAGGGAGCCAAATAGCTAGAAACTGTGCGACAAAATAGATACGTTAAAAACATGACCTTTTCCTGGAACTGAGACCTGGTATAATAGAAGATAATGTATGTAATGCAGGGTTGAACTGTGGAGTCCTTGATGCTCTATGAGTCTTCGGAGAGGGGTGGCATACAAGTCTAATAAATTGTTATTATTATTATTATTATCATTATTATTATTACTATTATTATGTCAGTACAACACAGCAAACAGGATCACTATGCTGGATTTCGTATTTCATCACCAGCCGGGCGCTTCCCAAGCACCTAGAACTGTGTGATGTAGCAGCGAATTATGTTTGCCGATCCCAGTAAAGCGGCCTCTTGCAATTGACAAATGGAGATTTTGTCAATTCCGATGGTTTTCAAATGTCCGCTGAGATCCTTTGGCACTGCGCCCAGCGTGCCAAGTACCACTGGGACCACTTTCACCAGAGTTGTTGCAGCTCGATTTTTAGATCTTCGTATTTCACTAATTTCTCTAGCTGCTTCTCCTCAATTCTGCTATCTCCTGGGATTGCAATGTTGATGATCCATACTTTCTTTTTCTCCATGATCACAATGTCTGGTGTGTTATGCTTCAGAATTCGGTCAGTCTGAAGTCGGAAGTCCCACAGTAGTTTTGCTTGCTCATTATCAACCATTTTTTCGGGCTTATGATCCCACCAGTTCTTTGCCGCTGGTGAATGGTAGTTCCGGCACAAGTTCCAGTGGATCATCTGTGCCAAAGCATCATGTCTATGCTTGTAGTCAGTCTGTGGGATCTTTTTGCAGTAACTGAGTACGTGATCGATTGTTTCATCTGTTTCTTTACAGAGTCTGCATTTTGGATCGTCTGTTGATTTTTCAATTCTGGCTTTGACAGCATTTGTTCTAATGGCCTGTTCTTGTGCTGCTTCTCTTCTTCTACTGTCTGCTTCACTTGCAAAAGTCATCATCATCATCATCATCATCATCATCATTATTATTATTATTATTATTGGTTGCTTGCTAACAGACCTGTTCTGCTCAACATGTTACAAAACAAATGTAATGATAAATGTCTAGGCAAAAGGACACATTCTCAAAGCAAGACTTGCTTTTCTTTTTTTACATAGTGTGGTTTATTACTTAAAATCTGCATTTCTCTTCCTTAATAGGAAAGGGATGGCTGATTAAGGTCATGAGGCAGATTACCACCATATTGTTGTAATAATGGTAAAGTTCATAAACAAAGTTCATCTTCTTGTTCTGGAATCTTCTAGAACCAAACATTAAATAAAGGTACAATTGCTATTAATTGTGATCACCATAACTGGACTGTGACAGTTATCTAGTACAAGGTCACAACTCAGCCCCTTGGACCTCCTGGTGAGTCATAGGAGATTTATATTGATGTGATGTCATTGGAAGGAATGTGGCTGCATTTCAAAGAAGTTGTTTATGGTTTTTGGAAATAGAGAACTAGAAAAGGCAAAACTGTTTGATGCTCTTCATTAGCTGCTCCTTCAAACTTGCACGTGTGTGTGTGTGGGGGGGGTGTGTGTGTGTAGTTAAGGGCGAGAATGGGATCAGGAAGCAATTCTTTGTTCTTAATTTCTTCTAAAACATCCTATATTTCATCAAAAATGTTGACTATTTTGCTGCGGAATTGGGATAGCATGATGGCAGAGGACCAGGAAGATTTAATTTGACACTGGGTGCAAATTTAAGTGTGCAAGACAAAGATAATAATTGGGCAGAATAAAGATTATTGATATATTTAAATTTATACTGAATTAAAAGTAAGTTAATTATATATCCTTGCTCTTCATGAGAATAAAATGGTGTTGGGGCAATCAGATATGTTTCCGTGAGCTTTTTATTAGAAAAAATAAGTTGCAAATCAAATACGTAAGTAAACGATAGCACAACTGTTTTACAAGTAACATCTGCACGGCTCATGTAGGGATTTAGAGTTATTCTAAAGACACTTAAAACATTTATAGGAGTTGAATAATAAATAAAAATAATACAGTACTTTTATACAGATCTAATTACATAGTCCACTGGACATGATCCAGTTGCATGTTTAAATTATGTATTATTGTATTGTAATATACCATATCATATAAAAAGAATGGTTGCAGGAACTGGGCATGGCTAGTCTAGTGAAGAGAAGGCCCAGAGGAGACATGATAGTAGTGTTCCAATATTTGAAGGGCTGCCACAGAGAGGAGAGTTCAAACTATTTTCCAAAGCTTCTGAAGACCAGACAAGGAATAATGGATGGAAAGTGAACAAGGAGAGATTCAACTTAGAAATTAGAAGGACTTTTCTGACAGTGAGAGCAATCAACCAATGGAACAGCTTGCCTTCAGAAGTTTTCAAGAAGAGACTTGACTGCCATCTGTCAGAAATGGGGTAGAAGCCAAGAAGGCTTCAAGAGTTGTAAACCTAATCCTACGTAGCTTCTGCTCTGGCAATCTCACACTGCTTACCAGAGCTTACAAAACTTTTGCCAGACCCATCCTTGAATACAGCTCATCTGTTTGGAACCCATATCGCATCTCAGACATTAACACCTGTGAAAATGTCCAAAGATACTTCACCAGAAGAGCCCTTCATTCCTCCACTCAAAATAGAATACCCTACGAGACTAGACTTTCAATCCTGGGCCTAGAAAGTTTAGAACTAAGACGCCTTCAACAAGATCTAAGTATTGCCCACAAGATCATATGCTGCAACGTCCTGCCTGTCGGCGACTACTTCAGCTTCAACCACAACAATACAAGAGCACACAACAGATTTAAGATTAATATTAACCGCTCCAAACTTCACTGTAAAAAATATGACTTCAGTAACCAAGTTGTTGAAGCGTGGAACTCATTACCAGACTCCATAGTGTCATCCCCAAACCCCCAACACTTTACCCTTAGATTATCTACGGTTGACCTATCCAGATTCCTAAGAGGTCAGTAAGGGGTGAGTACAAGTGCACTAGAGTGCCTTCCGTCCCCTGTCCTATTGCTCTCCTATATCTCCTATTCCTTTCTTCTATTCCTATATCTCTTCTTCTGTTCTTTCATTGATATGTTCTATTCCTATATCTTCTTTTCTATTCTTTCTTAGATATATTTTACTATGCGTATCTCCTTTATAACCTTCATCATGTATTTTACTATGTGTATATAGATATATACCCAGTAAAACCCTCATTGTGTATTGGACAAAATAAATAAATAAAATAAAAGGATCTTCTGATGGGGTGAGGGGTTGGAATAAATAACCTACAAGATCCCTTCCAATTCTGTTAATCTGTTATCTGTATCTATCTACCTTCTCACATTTTTGAGATGATTTATAGAAAATCATTTTTTTAAATTTATCTAGGCCAGGGATTATTTTGTGTACTTTGTTTGTGCCTGGATCTCTAGGATCTGTGGATGCTTTTCCCATCCTTACTGCAAGATGTTTTAGTCTTGGAAATGCCAGCAACTAAATTTAAGGAGTACACAAAATATATTTTTCACTACTGAACCACAGTCTCCCTGTCAATAAAACCATTAGAGTAAATAATTTAAAATTCCATCTTTGCTTCCAATAATGTCTCTGATTAGACATCAGAACTGCAGCTTTCTGTCAGAAAAAATATTATTTCATTAAGCATTAAGCACTCCCTAATGTTTTTCACTATGCTTGAATGAAAGTCATAATGAATATGATCAATACATTCATATATTTTCTTTTCAAGGGAAATAATACTTTAAAAAATCTGGGAGAAATGAAAGACATTAGGAAAATCAAAGTAACTCATCAGAAAATGCTTGTTCAAAGAACTGCTCATAGTGGAAAAATGTTGCTCAGACCATGGAGTCCTTGGAGGGGACGGCAAATAAATCTAATTAATATAAATCCAATAGTAAGTAAGAAAGTAAGTAAGTAAGTAAGTAAGTAAGTAAGTAAGTAAGTAAGTAAGTAAGTAAGTGTAAAAGCTCTCCTGTACTTTGTTGGGTAAAACTGCAAACTGACACATTTAACAAGAACCAATGTATTTATAAATGTACAACCGCATACCATTTAACCTACAAGTAGCCAAGCTTATATTCTCTAGGATCGTAGAGAATGTAAGCTTGGCCACTAGCATGTTAAATCCATGTCCATCCCTGGCTGGAGTGAGGTAGTAGTGCCTCAGCTATTTAAGGAGGTTGTGGTTCACTCGCTCCTTAAGAAATCATTCTAAATTCCATCTTGGTGGTCAGTTTTCATCCTGTCCCCAACCCCCTCCTTTGAGGGCTGAACTATTCAGAAAGTGATCATGCTGCAGCTCTAGAGCATTTTATCTTAGGTGAGCACAGAATACCAATGAAAGAGAACATTTTTATACTGAGAGTGAGCAGAGATTGTCAGCCCCAAATTACTTTGGTATCACAATTTGTAGACCAAACTAATACGGAATTGGATATATGGTAGCTCACAATGAAGTAGAAACTCAGTCACTGTCTTAATTTATTGCATTGATGAAGCCATCCTGTTTAGCTATAACATAGTTCATTTGTTTGGGCAGTGCTCATTGAACACTTTTAAAAAATAATTTATATTTAAAGTATGGTTTGTTGTGTGAACTCAATCAATAAATTTGATTGGTAAAGTAGCTCTGTGGTTATGTAGAACCATGTAACATTGGAGATGGTCCTCTTGCCAAAGAGGAGAACCATGCAACATTTTGGACATGATCCTGTTGTCAATGGAGCATAAATATCATGTATTTTCCCTTTAACTGCCAAACAAATAAGATAAGAAACCTCTGATTTCATAGAATCTGTGCACTACAATTCCCAGTAAATCCAACCAAACAGCCATCAGACATTCAAGAGCAACATCTAAATACCGATAGACGTATCACTTCTGAAATATTGGTTGATGAAGGCATCCCATGTTGCTAAAAATTTTAAATGCTTTTCTTTCTTTCAGAAAGGGGAAATCTTATGTATTTATGAAGTTTTAACAATTGATGTGGCACACATTGTATTTCTCTAGCATATCATTATATTAATAAAACATTTACTTTTTACCAAATCCTTTGTACTTCAATCTGCAAGAGGAAGAAGACTTTTTAAAATTCAGTAAACTGTCTGAGGGTGTCATTCCATAACTACAGTTAGAGGTTGGTGCAGTCTATGCTTCTGTTCAAGCATTTAATACAGTCTTCTGTAATTTTTGTCCTGGAAGTAATGAGGCCTGACAGCTTAGGCATGTGCTGGATAACAATCCCACACTAGTATCTTTTAAATTCTTCATTGCCAAATTCATAAAGGATGAGATGAGTCTCTGTCCTCCATTCCCAAATGACAGTAAACATGCTTCATTTTAGAAGACATTGTGGTTAACAACCTGAAACAATGAAGAAGTGCCTCTCTTTAAAATAAATAAATAAAACAATAAAAAGAAAAAAAACTAGACCCGGAGTTAAGTAATTTGAGCTATATGAAAAAAACAACTGATGCACAAACTGCTGCTCTGAATGTTAAATCTTGTTTGTACAACTGCACAAAGGCATATTTACCCTAATTCTTGTCAGATAAAGGTTTCTGAAACAGCCCTGAAGAAGGCCTGTTCTTTCTTTTGGTTTTATCATAGAATATAGAGAAGTGGCTTTTCTTCCCAGTGGGATATTGCTGTGTAGTGCCTGACTGTTTATTGATGTAAACCAAAGTTCTGTACAAATAACAGGGGAAAAAATCTACTTGACTTATGGGAACTATAGTACTTTTGTTGGGTTTTCTTGCAAATTTATATTGTACACAACACACATCTATGTCTCCATTTTATCCCATAAGCAAAACCCCCAAATTTTTCATAGTACATTTAAGACCAAGATCAATATCAAACTTGAATAAGCAAAATTGGCAATTGCTTATAAATCGGAACCAGAGGGATATTAAGTAGACCCATAGCAGGAGATGGGATTGAATTCAGAACATTTCCTGTTTCAGATATGCTGAAATTGCAACTCCCAGAATACATAGCTGGCACAACCAAATTCTGTAAGTTGACCTTAACCCTTCAAATATTGGAAAAGTCCTTAGTCGGGGAACACTGAGTGAACTCTTCATTCTTATGCAGGATTTTGGCCATAAATAATTGGTGAACAAACAAATAAACCCTCAAGTACAACATAATAATTTTATTTTATTTATTTATTCATTTGTCCAATACACAAATACATAGGAAGAAAAATAGACATGTGGTAATATATATGAGGGTGAAAGTTAACTTAAAGGAGAGGTTATATGAAAGGAAGAGAATATATAAGATAGGTGAAAGAAAGGAAAGACAATTGGACAGGGGACGAAAGGCACACCAGTGCACTTAGGTACTCCCCTTACTGGCCTCTTAGGAACCTGGAGAGGTCAATCATGGAGAGTCTAAGGGAGAAGTGTTGGGGGTTAGGGGTTGACACAATTGAATCCGGTAATGAGTTCCACGCTTCGATAACTCGATTGTTGAAATCATATTTTTTACAGTCAAGTTTGGAGCAGTTCGTATTAAGTTTGAATCTGTTGCTCTTGTGTTATTGTGGTTGAAGCTGAAGTAGTCATTGACCGGTAGGATGTTGCAGCATATGATTTTGTGGGCAATACTCAAATCGTGTTTTATGCGCCGTAGTTCTAGGCTGTCTAGGCCCAGGATTGCTAGTCTATTTTCGTAGGATATTCTGTTTTGAGTGGAGGAGTGAAGGACTCTTCTGGTGAAATATCTTTGGACATTTTCAAGGGTGTTGATGTCTGATATGTGGTGTGGGTTCCAGACAGATGAGCAGTAGTCTAGGATGGGTCTGGCAAAAGTTTCGTAGTCTCTTGTGAGTAATGTGAGATTGCCTGAGCAGAAGCTGCGTAGGATCAGGTTAACAACTCTAGAAGCTTTTTTGGCGATATTGTTGCAGTGGGCTTTAGCACTTAGGTCATTCGATATTAGTATTCCGAGGTCTTTTACTGAGTGTGGGTTAGCAGTGAGAGATTGTTTATTCAGTTCGTATGTGCGGTTTGGATTCTTTTTGCCGATGTGGAGGGTAGAGCATTTGTTGGTTGATATATGAAGTTGCCAGGTGTTAGACCAGTCTGAGAAAAAGTCCAGGTCTTTTTGGAGAGTGCAATAATTGCAATAGAATAAGAATAAACACAAACTTGTCTAAGGTTTTTAGCTTTAATCTTCAATACTTACTTCCATGAATACTTCAAAAAGTTAAGGGTTAATTTTAACTCTGACTTGGTTGGTTATTGATGTATTCTGAGAATCTTCACCATAGAATGGGACCATTTTATTTTTGCTGGAGATTTATATGTGGACATTTCAGTATGTAAAGCACAGCGAACTGAAAACTTTCAGCTTAGATTGAATTTTACAGAAACTAAAACCAGATTTCAGCATAGATTCAAATTCTACAGGGAAAGACTTTTAGGTTGACAGCAAGTGCTGTTCTATAGACCTTCAAATCTGTCTTGATTACTCAGTTCTGCAGTCCACAGTTGAAGCTTTCAAGGAAACTTAATGCGTTTGCCTTGTCCAGCTCTGATATCATTTCCCCCTCAAAGCAAAGAGTGATTTGAATTTGTGGCAAATAGTGCTTTCTAGCCTATTTTCCCTTGACAGGAAGAAGACAAAAATGCATGCCAAAGGATGAAAATATATGTGTTCCATTCTGCGTGCACGTCCAAAACCATTGCAAAGTTGCTTGTTGTGGTTAGCTCTGGCCCAGCTCCTGCCCCAAGGACTGTGGGTGTGGGAGAGACATCCACATGCTGCAGGCCTGTTTTACCCCCCCCCCCCCCCGGTGGAATCTGATGATGAAGGCTCCTCTGACCAAGAAGACATGAGTGACAGGGAGGAGGAGAGTGTGGCAGACAGCTCAGAAGGAGATCAATTATCTCTCTCCTCCTTGGATTCAGAACAAGAGTTAATGATAAAGACACACATGCGGAGAGCAATGCATAGGCAACAACAACTGAGAGATTATTATCAAAGAAAATGAGGCCACCTGTGGTTGGGTGGGGCTGTGCTAATTAGTGAGGCTGCTATAAATAGCAGCCTGTGGGTTTGGCCATTGTGGAGGATTATCTGATCCTTGTGTTTCGTGTCTGCTTTGCTGACTTTGACCTTTGTGTGCTGATTTTTCCCCGCTTTGAAACTAAACCAGAGCAAAGTGTGTTTCACTTTGTGAAAGAAGAAGGACTGTGAATTGCCTCACAGCTGCAAGCTAAGTATCACAGAACTGATAAGGGACTTGTACAAATTACCAATTTGTTTGGAGACAAGTGCTCTTTGCTATAAAAAAAGAGTGCTTTGTTTATTTGCATTTTCGGTATAAAGAACATTGTTTTGAATTTTCAAACGTGTGTGTGTCTGAAATTGTATCTGTGCATTTTCAGGAGGATTCTACCAGAGAGCTCGACAGAACAGTTGCTTTTGTATTTTATTTCTTTAACATGTTAGAGGGGCAAAAAAAAAAGGTTGAAAAATAAGACATTAGCTAAATTTTGTAGATTTGGTTTAAATGTATTTCAAATTAAATTAAATGTAGCTTTACCCCTGCCTCTGGAGTATACCTTCCAGTGGACCATATGAGATACTTGATCCAGTAAAAAAAAAAATTGTGATCACCTATTTGATCATTACAATTCCAACTTTTTCTTTTTCTGATGATATAAAAATTCAATTATTACCCATATCTGTTTCCTGAATTGTGAAAAATCATTACCAAACAAGACTTTTCATCACCAAAGCTAAGATCGTCAATGCTAGTGCGGTTATTACTATCTATCTACTTAGTTTGTTAATGAAAAATCTGCTAGAAAACCAGATAATACCAGTGTCTCCACAGTTTAAATCTGAGCTACAAATATTCTCTTCTATTGATGCTAAATTAATAGCATTATTCAAGATTCAAAATAAAGATGTTACACAGCATTTCCATAAACACATTATAGCATTCAAATCAAATGAGTTCTTAATTATTTGCATATGAAATTGTTTGTAAGTTTTTGCATCAAATACGGAAGCAATTGACCAGAAAATATAATGAACTAGGTATGAATCATTTGTGAGAAAAATTAGGTGCTTTACTGTAAAAAATAAAGGAAAAGAAAACTTAATGATTGATAATAACTATAACCATAAAACTATCAATTGGTTAAGAGTCTTTTAGTTTTATGATTAATAGTTCGCTCAAAATCCTAATGGAATGCATTGAGAAATTAATCAGAAGAAAGATTTAATGCCACCAATGAACTATTGCTGAAATGGCCCCCAGGATAAACGTTTCTGAACATGTTAAAGATTTAAGTGTATTAGATACATTTGAGTGAAAAAAGTGACCTTTTTCATCTTTTGCTCTTTAACTATATCTATCTCTATAGGAAAGTTTGAGTGGGGTTTCCTTGGGTTTTCATTATGTGACAATTTGTCCCTTTCTTTTTTGTAAAAAATAGAAGGAGGTCTTCAGTAACAGGAGGTAACAAAAATTATACCAAGCAGGGATTCAATTATAATTCTTCAAATTACAATTTGAAGAATCACTATTAGATAAAAAATAATAATCCAATCAGCTGTGTCTGCAGAAATAGGACAATTATGTCACTAAAGCAACTTCCTGCTTTAATTTGGAAATCCAAATTAAATTAAAGCAGTTTATCAAATGAATATCCTGCTTTCACTTGAATGTAACCAGTGAAGGGTTTCCACTGTCACTTTAAATAATAGGTTCTCCTGTATACATATATTAAGATGATGACAATCTTCTAAGTGTTTTCTTCTTTAATTTAGAAAGAAATAAAGCTTTCAGGCTCACAACATACAAATATGTGTAAAAAATAGCCACTAATGTCTTTTGGAAATGTCTCTTGGAGATTGTGAAAGCAACCACACGAAGCAACATCATCAAGCTGAGCTTTTAAATCAGACACTGAATAAGTTTCTTATTAATTTGACATTAGAAATTCAGTTCTAAATAATTAATTTAATTTAATTTATGAAATTTATAAGCCGCCTAATTCCTTGCAGACTTGGGCGGCATACACCAAATAGAAACAGTGTAAAAACAATTTAAAACCCCTAAGATAAAAACATTCATAACTTCTACGCCGGAGTTAGATGGTGTTACTCAATGGCCCAGGCTTGCCGGCAGAGCCAGATTTTCAAGGCTTTCTAGAAGGCCAGGAGGGTGAGGGCGGTGTGAATCTCTGGAGGTAGCTGATGCCAGAGAGCTGGCGCCACTACAGAGAAGGCCCTCCCACATGGCCACACCAATCGATATTGTTTGGCCAAAAAGATATTTCCCTATTCTACCTAATAGCTGAGGAAGCTGAGAGTGCAATTCTGTCAGGCCTCGCACTTTGTACAGGCAAAGTTTGATCTCTGTGAGATTAATTCTGGATTTTTTTGCCTGGAGAAATAGAAGAAACGAGTGTTGGCTTATCTACTCCAATGTGTGCAACAATTTAACAAAGGGTTCTCTCAAAACAGATTATGGATGGAAGGATGTAAAAGATACATAATCCAAAACAAGTGGAGAATCCTTGAACAACATCAATAAAGTCACCATCAGACAATTGCAAAAAGCAGTTTTACTTGAAACAACAGATATTGTTGTCAGGGGATCTGACAGCAGACAGGTCAGGAGAGATGAGGGGACCCAGTGGGGATCTTTTCTAGTCTAGGGAGGTCCAAGATAGGATTAATGAACCCATCAGAAGATGCATTGAGGCAGGTATGAGGGCCATGGCAGCTCTTTTGTAGATCCTCCATAATTTTTAAAAGTGGGAAGGAATTTTGAGAGCAAAAGGCTTTAAGAAACTTTGATCTAGGGAACTTAAACTATGGCCCCAGTGCTATGTCTGTGTAAAGGAAATAAGGGAAAATTCACTGATTGGCTAAGATGCGGCTTTTTGTTAGAATGCCGCCAAAAATAAACGGTTGTCAGAATGTTCCCGCGTAAAAGAAAAAGTATAAATAGGGCAACGGATTAGCCGTTGCCCTTGTTAGGAGTTGATTGTCAGAGAGAGCTGTTCACGTTATTATGCCTTGTTAAATAAACATGTTAAGCTGAAGCAGTCTCCGGTGCAGTGATTTAACACCCAGAGCATCCTCTCTCTCCCTCTCCCTCTCCCCCTCCTTCTCCCTCTCCTTCCCTGTGTGTCCCTGTGTGTACTTATCTTTTCCTTTCTTTTCCTGAACTAGAAGGATGAATAAAAACACCACCGGAGGTCTCTGGTACTTGAACATTGTCATAGAACTTTGTTATTAATAGCTATTCTTTGCACTCTGAAAGGTATATTAGCAGAAAGAGATAATGATCGGTGAATTTCATAAGCTCTGAAAGTTGTTTTGTCGCATTGTTGTTCCTTGATCCTGGCCGCCAGCACAATTCACTAGTTGATAGGTTCCTTCACTATAGTGGCGAATCAGCAACTGAAGAGAACATCTTCTTTTTGTCTTCTGGCAGGTCACAGTTACAGTATATCCCCTTTGTTATTCAAGGATTCTTCCTCTAGGTTCACAATGTTTCTTCCTCTTTCTCTAAAGACTCAGCCTGCTTCTTTTGTGAAGGATTCAACATTATCCATGGGTGCAAGTGCTGTAGAACCTATTTGATATATCATATTTATGTTCCAAGTTTGTTTCTTTACTTGATTGTTCCGTTATTGTGTTATAATATTTCTTTTCCTTGATGAGATCAAATTTCATATATCAACTGAAGTACAGTGGAACCCCGACATACGAGGTGCTCTACTTACGAGGATTCCGAGATACGAGCTGGCAGAGGAGAGAAATTTTTGCTCGACTCCCGAGCTCAAATCCGGGATACGAGTCGAGAAGAGCCGGGCTGCTGGCTTGCTTTGCTTCCTTCCCGAGCTGATGCAGAGCCGAATAAAGCGTCACGCCCCCCTGACGCTTTCGGCGGCTTCCGAAGCGACGCTGGGCTCTTTTGCCGCCAAAAGCGTCAGGGGGGCGTGACGCTTTATTCGGCTCTGCATCAGCTCGGGAAGGAAGCAAAGCAAGCCAGCTCTTCTCAGCTCGTATCCAGCTCTTGGTGAGTCCTTGGCTTCTGCTGGGGGTGCAGAAGCAAAAGAAACGGAGCACTTTCGCTGTGGAAGAGGCAGGGGGGGGGAAGCAAAAAAACAGAGCAATTTCGCTGTGGAAGAGGCGGGGAGGGGGGGAAGCAAAAAAACGGAGCAATTTCGCTGTGGAAGAGGCGGGGGGGAAGCAAAAGAAACGGAGCAATTTCGCTGTGGAAGAGGCGGGGGGAAGCAAAAAAACAGAGCAATTTCGCTGTGGAAGAGGCGGGGGGAAGCAAAAAAACGGAGCAATTTCGCTGTGGAAGAGGCGGGGGGGAAGCAAAAGAAACAGAGCAATTTCGCTGTGGAAGAGGCGGGGAGGGGGGGAAGCAAAAAAACGGAGCAATTTCGTTGTGGAAGAGGCGGGGGGGGAAAAGCAAAAAAATGGAGCAATTTCGCTGTGGAAGAGGCGGGGGGGAAGCAAAAGAAACAGAGCAATTTCGCTGTGGAAGAGGCGGGGGGGAAGCAAAAAAACGGAGCAATTTCGCTGTGGAAGAGGCAGGGGGAAAGCAAAAAAATGGAGCAATTTCGCTGTGGAAGAGGCGGGGGGAGAAGCAAAAGAAACGGAGCAATTTCGCTGTGGAAGAGGCGGGGGGAAGCAAAAAAACGGAGCAATTTCGCTGTGGAAGAGGCGGGGGGGAAGCAAAAAAACGGAGCAATTTCGCTGTGGAAGAGGCGGGGGGGAAAGCAAAACAACGGAGCAATTTCGCTGTGGAAGAGGCGGGGAGGAAAGCAAAAAAACAGAGCAATTTCGCTGTGGAAGAGGCGGGGAGGAAAGCAAAAAAATGGAGCAATTTCGCTGTGGAAGAGGCGGGGGTACAGAAGCAAAAAAATGGAGCAATTTCGCTGTGGAAGAGGCGGGGGGGGGAAGCAAAAGAAACGGAGCAATTTCGCTGTGGAAGAGGCGGGGAGGAAAGCAAAAAAAACGGAGCAATTTCGCTGTGGAAGAGGCGGGGAGGAAAGCAAAAAAACAGAGCAATTTCGCTGTGGAAGAGGCGGGGAGGAAAGCAAAAAAATGGAGCAATTTCGCTGTGGAAGAGGCGGGGGTGCAGAAGCAAAAAAACGGAGCAATTTCGCTGTGGAAGAGGCGGGGAGGAAAGCAAAAAAACGGAGCAATTTCGCTGTGGAAGAGGCGGGGGTGCAGAAGCAAAAAAACGGAGCAATTTCGCTGTGGAAGAGGCGGGGGTGCAGAAGCAAAAAAACGGAGCAATTTCGCTGTGGAAGAGGCGGGGGTGCAGAAGCAAAAAAACGGAGCAATTTCGCTGTGGAAGAGGCGGGGGTGCAGAAGCAAAAAAACGGAGCAATTTCGCTGTGGAAGAGGCGGGGGTGCAGAAGCAAAAAAACGGAGCAATTTCGCTGTGGAAGAGGCAGGGGTGCAGAAGCAAAAAAACGGAGCAATTTCGCTGTGGAAGAGGCGGGGGTGCAGAAGCAAAAAAACGGAGCAATTTCGCTGTGGAAGAGGCGGGGGTGCAGAAGCAAAAAAACGGAGCAATTTCGCTGTGGAAGAGGTGGGGGGAAAAAAGCAAAAAAACCCAGAGCACTTTCGCTGCCAGAGGCGGGAAAAAAAAAAAGCCCGCGCTCGTCCCTTCAGCAGCAAGGGAGGGAAGTCAGAGGGCGAGGGATGGAGAGAGAGAAAGAAGGGAAGGAAGGGAGGGAAAGAGAGAGGGAGAGGGGGAGAGAAAGAGAGAGAGAGTGAGAGATGCTCATTGAGCCTTTCTTTGAAGTTGCCTTTCTTTCTCTCTTTATTTTTCTCTCTTGCTCTCTTGCTCTTTCATTCTTCTTTCTTTCTCTTGCTTTCATTCTTTCTCTTGCTTTCTTTCTTTCTCTCTTTCTTTTTCTCTCTTGCTCTTTCATTCTTCTTTCTTTCTCTTGCTTTCATTCTTTCTCTTGCTTTCTTTCTCTCTTTCTTTTTCTCTCTTTCTTTTTCTCTCTTGCTCTTTCATCCTTCTTTCTTTCTCTTGCTTTCATTCTTTCTCTTTCTTTCTTTCTTTCTTTCTCTCTTTCTTTTTCTCTCTTTCTTTTTCTCTCTTGCTCTTTCATTCTTCTTTCTTTCTCTTGCTTTCATTCTTTCTCTTGCTTTCTTTCTTTCTCTCTTTCTTTTTCTCTCTTTCTTTTTCTCTCTTGCTCTTTCATTCTTCTTTCTTTCTCTTGCTTTCTTTCTTTCTCTTGCTTTCTTTCTTTCTCTTGCTTTCTCTCCTTCCTTCCTTCCTTCCCACCCACCCTCCGTCCATTCATTCACCCATTCCTCTCTTGATCGCCCCTTTTACGGCGCCGCTGACAGCTAGCTCCCCACCACCACCGGGCCATGGAAAACTGGTCTAGCTTAAAGCCGGTCCCTGGTGCAAAAAAAGGTTGGGGACCTCTGTCCTACAGGATTGGGTGGCAGAGAAGTTGAATAAAGTTTGCCATGTTGATTGTTTTGGGTAAAAAGAGGAAGGGAAGGAAAGCTCTCAGCTTATCATCTTATTAATAACAATAAGTTCTTGTAATGTCTACATTTCCTGACTTGGCCTAGCAAGGTCAGAAGAAACATCACCTTTAATGATTTATTCATTCTGCACTCCATTTCTGAGACCATAGAATAAATAGGATTTCTACATCCACTTTCTCTAATTCTAGTCCTATCAAAGGATGGTCAGAGGCTTCCCCCAGAAGGAGCAAATAGGCTTGTGGGCCAAAGTGCTGACCAATAGGACCTTCTAAGTGTTGGCATTAAAACTTTCTTACTTGGCTGATTTTAATTTTTCTGCTTGCAGGCAAATTCGGGATAGGATTGTCTCGGTGGTGTCGGTGTTTAGAGTGAGGATGGCTCCAAAAAAGGCCGCTGAGAAGAAGAAGAAGATGATGATATCCATAGAAGCGAAGCAGGAGATAATTAATTTGCACGAAAAAGGGACTCGTGTTATTGATCTTGTGAGGAAGTTCCAACGCAGCACGTCCACCATCTGTACAATCCTGAAGCAGAAGGACATCCTTAAAGGTGTAAAAGCAGCAAAAGGTGCGACGATAATTTCCCAACTTAGGACGTCTGTTCATGAAGAGATGGAGAGGTTATTGCTAATTTGGATAAAAGAAAAGGAGCTGGCCGGAGATACAATAACAGAGGTGGTCATCAGCGAGAAGGCACGTGCGATATTCTCCGATCTAAAGAGCAATGAACCATCCTCGTCGGGAGATCCAGATGAGTTCAAGGCAAGCCATGGGTGGTTTGACAGGTTCAGAAAAAGAAGTGGCATTCACTCAGTGGTTAGGCATGGGGAGGCAGCGAGTGCAGACATCAAGGCAGCGGAGGAGTTTGTTATGCGTTTTGCTAGCCTGGTTGAAAAAGAAGGCTATGTCTCTCAACAGATCTTTAACTGTGATGAGACTGGGCTGTTTTGGAAGAAAATGCCCCGTAGGACTTTCATTACTGCCGAGGAAAAGAGCCTGCCAGGACATAAGCCCATGAAGGACCGTCTAACCCTTGCATTGTGTGCAAACGCGTCGGGTGACTGTAAAGTGAAGCCACTTCTCGTGTACCATTCGGAGAATCCTCGCGCGTTCAAGACGCACAAAATTCTAAAGGAAAGACTCCATGTCCTGTGGCGCTCCAATGCAAGGGCATGGGTAACGAGGCAGTTCTTTGTGGACTGGGTAAATCTTGCTTTTGGTCCTACGGTGAAGGAATATCTTTTGAGTAATGGACTCCCCCTACAAGCCTTACTGCTGCTCGACAATGCTCCAGGCCACCCACCTGCTCTTCAAGAGGACATCCTTGAAGAATTTCAGTTTGTGAAGGTTGTCTTTCTCCCACCCAACACGACTTCAATCCTGCAACCAATGGATCAGCAGGTCATAGCTAACTTCAAGAAGCTGTACACGAAGCATCTGTTCCGCCGATGTTTTGAGAACACCAACTTGACACTGCGTGAGTTTTGGAAGGATCATTTTAACATCGTTTCTTGCCTTAACATCATTGACCTTGCCTGGCAAGAAGTGTCAAGGCGAAACTTGAACTCGGCGTGGAAGAAGTTGTGGCCTGCTGCTGTTGCACCAAGGGACTCTGCTGAGCCCGAGGGTGAGACCAAGGACATCACCGAGACTGACACCCCATTGGAGGAGATTGTGTCACTCGGTAAGTGTATGGGTCTGGAGGTAGACGAGGGTGACATCAATGAGCTTGTCGAAGAGCATGAAGAACCGCTCTCTACAGAGGACCTGAAGGCGCTCCATGAGATGCAACAGATGGAGATGACCCAAGAGATGAGCAGCAGTGAGGATGAGGTACAGGAACCACAGAAAGCCATTCCTACCAGTGAGATAAAAGCGATGCTAGCGCAGTGGGAGAACGTTGTCAGTTTTGTGGAAAAAAATCACCCAGAGAAAGTAGCCACGAGTCGTTCAGCAGCACTTTTCAATGACACCTCATTGACTCACTTTCGCAACATTTTGAAAAACAGGCAAAAGCAGATGTCATTGGACAAATTTCTTACGAAAAGAGCTGCTCCAAGTGAAAGTGCAGCCAAAAAGGCAAAAACAGTTGATTAGGCTACTGTGTACATATGTAAATTTAAAAGTTTAAGAAAGTTTACAAGTTAAGTGAAAGAAACTTCATTATTCATTTATATGTACATGTACATTTCTTCATTAAAAACATGTATTTTTGCATAATTTAGACTAACTTTGTGAGTTTTTTGAGGGCTGGAACCAATTAAAATTATTTACATTAATTCCTATGGGGAAAAGTCGTTCGAGATAAGAGCTGCTCGACTTAAGAGCACAGGTCCGGAACGAATTAAACTCGTATCTCGAGGTACCACTGTATAGCCATTTATTGCTGCAGTCCTTTGACTTTTTTTTTTTACCAGACATTGCAACAAGCTTGTGCTTACTATAAATATATGTCAGGTTATTAACTAATCACAAACATTATATGTTGTATTTACAGTCTAATCCTGCTTATGTTTGTTTCTTACAGCAGAAAGGCATATATTCCTCTTTGTCAGGCTGTCAGTTGGCTAAGTACAAGCCATTCATTTAGAGAGAGAAATCTTTTGGAAGTTCTTTTTGAAACATTCCCATTTCCACTGGGAAATTCTTGTTCATCTTCCTTATTCATAAATTTAGCAATAGCACTTAGACTTATATATACCACTCCATAATGCTTTACAGCACTCTCTCTGAGCTGTTTACAATGTCAGCATATTGCCCCCAACAAGCTGGATCCTCATTTTACCATCTAGAAGGATGGAAGATGTTGAGTCAACCTTGATATAGTCAAGATTGAACTCCTGATTGTGGGCAGAATTAGTTTGCAATATTGCATTCTAATCATTGAGCCACCATACCCCTCATTTTTTTCATTTAAATAACTCACTGCTTGAAACCTTGCTGCTTTATATTATTTCTGTACCTTCTGTTTTCTCAAAGGAAGCAGTCACTCAGTCACCTAGGAGAAAAGCTCTCGGAATACATCATTTGTGAGATTCCCCCCATTGCCTACAGCTAAGCACGCAGCCTCTTTGTTCACATTGTCCTCCATTTGTTGTGGCTTCTTTATGTGAAACTCCCCTGGCAATGCCTCTTAGTGCCGTACAATCTGAGATCTCTCTTGGCCACTTCGAGGGACACATCATAGAGAGAATGAGCTATCAGAAAAGGATAGGGCTTTGAACAGAAAAAAAGGGGATGTAATTTTCCAATTCAAAGAAACAGAAATGTTAGCAGTTGCCGATGTAGGATGAAACGCACTGTGGAGATATACAAGTTACTGGTGAAGGCAGTTGCTATGTATATATAGGAATTGGTTTATTTTTATACAAAGAAAAAATAATTAAAAAACCCCATCAACTCTGAAACTGTAAAATGAAAACCTGGAAGGCACTCAACATTTCTCATTGCCTAGAAAAGCCAAGGTTAATATCAAGAGCAGGCTGATATGTTTTATCTCATGAGTGAGTCAGCCTATTCTTCTGTAGCCTCAAATTGCATAAGCCTTCAAGGATCATCTTGAAAGAAAATAAAACCTCTCTCTGCCTGTCAGGCCGTGGTAATTGACATGTTGGATGGCTCATCCTTGCTGCCTTGCAGAACTATGAGATCAGTTAAAAAAAAGAGAAAGGGGGGGGGCTGTTATCAAGACACTCAGAATAAAGAATATTTTACCTCTTCAAAGTCGATTTCTTAACCTGGGTGTGAGAGAGGAACAAAGAAAGAGTTAAAATTCACCTGCTTTATTTCCTATAAATGAATAGAATAGAATAGAATAGATACATACATGATTAGATTAGTTTAGATTAGATTAGATTGGAATAGAAGAGAAGAGACGGGAAGAGAAGAGAAGGGAAGGGAAGAGAAGAGAAGAGAAGAGAAGGGAAGGGAAGAGAGGAGAAGGGAAGGGAAGGGAAGAGAAGAGAAGACCAAGGCTCTGCTGAAGCAGGAAAACCTATACTAACTCAGAAAAGCTACTGTCCAACCTCTTCTTAAAAACTTCCAGTGATGGAGTAGATTTTTAAAGGCAAGCTCTTCCACTTGTTATTTGTCCTCATTGTTTGTTTGTTTGTTTTTGTCAAGCATATATATCCTTTTCAATCAGGCTTCAGACCTGGCTATAGCACAGAAACTGCTTTGGTCACTCTGATGGATGATCTCTGGTGAGATAGAGGTCACTCCTCTGTCTTGGTGCTACTCTCAGCTGCTTTTGATACCATTGACCATGGTATCAAAGGGAGTTGGAAGTGGGAGGCACCATGACATAGTGATTCTCCTCCTAGCTTTCTGGTCAGTTGCAGTTGGTGTTGTTAGGAGGACAGATGTCAACCCCTAGGCCCCTCCTCTGTGGAATACCACAGGGTTCAGTCCTCTCTCCTCTTTTATTTAACATCTACATAAAACCATTGGGTGAGATGATCCAACAACATGGGGTGGGGTATCAGCAATATGCTGATGATACCCAGTTATATATCTCCACCACGTGTCAGTTCAGTGAAGCTGTAGATGGGATGTACCAGTGCCTGGAGGCTGTGAGGGTCTGAATAGGAGTTAACAGGCTCAAACTTAACCTTGACAAGACCAAGTGGCTGTTGGTATTACCTCCAAAAGATTACATTGATTGTTCATTTTTGGCTCTGACAGGGAAAAAAATTACCCTTCTCAGAATGGGTTCACAATTTGGGTGACCTCCTAGACTTACAGCTATGATTAGACCAACATTTGACAGCTGTGGCTAGGGGGACCTTTGCACAGGTTCACTTAGTGCATCAATTGCGATCATACTTGAATCAGGACACTCTCCTCACAATCACTCTTGCCCTCATCACCTCACAGTTAGATTATTGCAACATGTTCTACATGGGGCTACCTTTGAAGAGTGTTTGGAGACTACAGAATGCAGGCACGTGAACTGTTGTGGGTACACCTCAGTACACCCACATTACAACAATTCCCCACGGACTGCACTGATTCCCAATTGGTCACCAGGTACAATTCAAGGTGTTGGTCATTACCTTTAAAGCTTTACAAGGTTTATGGGTAGCCTATCTTTGAGACTGCATTGTACCACTTAGCTCCCAGGGACTGATAAGTGCCCACAGAGTTGGTGTTCTCTGGGTCCCATCAGCTAAGCAATGTCGGTTGGCGGGCCCGCAGGGAGGTCCTTCTCTTTGGCTGCTCCAACTGTTTGGAACCAGCTACCTCCTGAGATCCGGACTACCTCCACCCTATTGGCCTTTCTGAAAGGTGAAAAAAACCTGTTTTTTCCAGCAGACTTTGGGCCATTGATCTGATGGGACACTATTGGGATCTGGCCATTAAAGGCATGCATGGTTTTAAGTGGTTTAATTGTTTTTAATTGTTGGTTTTAAATAGTTTTAATATTATATTCTATGTTTTACTTTTTCCGGTTGTGAGGCGGCCAAGCAAGGAAGCAAGGAAGCAAGGAAGCAAGGAAGCAAGGAAGCAAGGAAGCAAGGAAGGAAGGAAGGAAGGAAGGAAGGAAGGAAGGAAGGAAGCAAGCAAGCAAGCAAGCAAGCAAGCAAGCAAGCAAGCAAGCAAGCAAGCAAGCAAGGAAGGAAGCAAGCAAGCAAGCAAGCAAGCAAGCAAGCAAGCAAGCAAGCAAGCAAGCAAGCAAGCAAGCAAGCAAGCAAGGAAGGAAGGAAGGAAGGAAGGAAGCAAGCAAGCAAGCAAGCAAGCAAGCAAGCAAGCAAGCAAGCAAGCAAGCAAGCAAGCAAGCTTATCTTCATCACATGACGTTCCTGACGCTGCTCCTCCTCGTAGGGAAGCCGCCGGAGCCGCCGCTGCCGGGAAGGAAAAAGTTGGTGCAGCTGCCTGGAGGTACTGAACTGAACCGCTGAGGAAAGGAGCCCCCCGAAGCTGCCGGTATTGCAGCCAGCCCTACCCTTCCTACAGCTTGGAGCAGTTACAAGGTAGAGACTGGGAGGCTGTTAAGAGGGCGGCCAGGAGGGGCGTGTCGGGATTCCGACTCCCATTCCCTCTCACCTCGTCCCCTCAGATCTTACATTTCGGATAGTAAACAAAATTTTCTGTTCAGTATCCGAATTTTTGTTTGGATACCGAAGCAAATTTTTGTAGAAAATTTTGTTTGAAATCCGAAATGTATGAAAACCGAGGCGTTTGAGAACCGAGGTACCACTGTATTTCTCTTTCAGGCCAATAACATCTGAGATCTTGAGAATTGTGATATTTTTCCCCCACAATGTTTCAGAATTTACAATGGACATACCTTGCTCTAGAACAATATGCCCCGTGGTTATTGGTGACTGGAAACTGCTGAGCACTAGGATATTATTAAGTACACGATAAAGTTCCCTATGGCATGAAATTGAATTTGTAGTAATAACTTTTGAGGCTGTCCAGCCAGGTGGATTTTCTTCTTTTAAAATGGCAAGTGGCATAGAAGAAGTATCTTCAAGTATGGATATATTTTGCACTTTGTGTCAGTTTGTTTTTTTTTCCTTTGAGGTCAATTCTGCTGATCTGCTAATCCATTCACCTCAGAAGACTTTGTCACATTTGTCACAGATACATTATAAATCTTTTGGTACTAAAATATCACTTGCGTTAATCCATTTAGTAGCAATCTGTTGAAAAATATTTCATACTTCAGATACTTTTCAGCAAACATTACTCATCCCAAAATACTTTATTCATGCAGTTATAGCATGGAATTTAAAATTAACCCATTAGTAAATGAGATGAACTGATGATGTTATAGCTGAGAGACAGGGGTATTTTTATTTATTTATTTATTTTATTTATTCATTTGTCCAATACACAATACATATGGAAGAGAATAGACATGAAGTAATTATATTATATGTTGCTTATATCCTAAGAATTTTATTAATATTGCTTCTTCATTGCTTATTTGACCCCTATGACAATCATTAAGTGTTGTACCACATGATTCTTGACAAATGTATATTTTATTTTATGTACGCTGAGAGCATATGCACCAAGACAAATTCCTTGTGTGTCCAATCACACTTGGCCAATAAAAATTCTATTCTATTCTATTCTATATAAAGATAATATGTAAAAATAGAGGAGAACATATATGAAAGGAAGAAAATATATATGATATATGAGATAAAGGAAAGACAATTGGACAGGGGACGAAAGGCACACTGGTGCACTTATGTACGCCCCTTACTGACCTCTTAGGAACCTGGAGAGGTCAATCGTGGAGAGTCTAAGGGAGAAATGTTGGGGATTAGGGGTTGACACTATTGAGTCCGGTAATGAGTTCCACGCTTCGACAACTCGATTGTTAAAGTCATATTTTTTACAGTCAAGTTTGGAGTGGTTAATATTAAGTTTGAATCTGTTGCGTACTCTTGTGTTGTTGTGGTTGAAGCTGAAGTAGTCATTGACCGGTAGGACGTTGCAGCATATGATCTTGTGGGCAATACTTAAATCGTGTTTTAGGCGCTGTAGTTCTAGTTCGGGTAAGTTCAAATGTTTTTCCTACCGGTTCTGTGAACCACCTTTTTCATACATACACACAGACACCACTGCCAAAACCTGTGCAGGGAGACTTCCTGGGAGTTTCAGGATGCCTCATAACCACCCCTCTCAGCACCAGCACAGCAGCTGTATCTCCCATCATTCTGCACGATCTGAAGTTTCCAAACACTTCTCAAAGGTAGCCCCATGTAGAGAGCATTACAGTAGTAGAATCTCGAGGTGATGAGGGCATGAGTGACTGTGAGTAGTGAGTCCCGATCCAGATAGGGCTGCAACTGGTGCACCAGGCGAACCTGGGCAAATGTCCCCCTCGCCACAGCTGAAAGATGGTTCTCTAATGTAAGCTGTGGATCGAGGAGGACGCCCAAGTTGCGTACCCTCTCTGAGGGGGTCAATAACCCCAGGGTTATGGATCGACAGATGGAGTTGTCCTTGGGAGGCAGAACCCACACCCACTCCATCTTATCGGGTTGAGTTTGAGTCTGTTGACACTCATCCAGATCCCAACAGCCTCCAGGCACCGACACATCACTTCCACTGCTTTGTTGACTGGACATGGGGTGGAGATGTACAACTGGGTATCATCTGCATACTGATGATACCTCACCCCATGCCTCTGGATGATCTCACCTAGGAATGGTGACAAGAAAGTGCTAGAAACTCAGCTTCTGCACGTACGTAGAAAACCCCAGGGGGACATTAATTTTTTTAAATTCTTTTTAAAAATGAGATGGCAACACCCATGGACTGGCACCAGTAGTGGGTTCCTACTGATATGGATAATTGCGCACAGCTCCATGGCTCTGGTGTGTGAGCATGTGTTCAAGTGAAATTTTGCTTTCTGTGTAGGAAGCAAATTTTCACTTGAATGCCCTCTCGCATACCAGAGCTGCAGAGCTGTGTGCAATTATCCATACCTTTAGGAACCCACTACTGACTGTCACTGGTACAACCATTTCCGTGACATCACTACGATGTCACCAGCGGGTCGCTACCTGTTTGGATGATCTAGTCCGAACTGGGAGGCCCCCCCCCTGCTGAGGGACAATTATTTGTTTGGTCACTTTTTCTCTTTGAAATGATAAATATGTGCAATGTTCAAAAACAATGATACAATTTATCATAATAATAATAATAATAATAATAATAATAATAATAATAATAATAATTTATTGGATTTGTATGCCGCCCCTCTCCGTAGACTCGGGGCGGCTAACAACAATGATAAAAACAGCATGTGACAATCCAATAATAAAACAACTAAAAACCCTTATTATAAAACCAAACATACACACAGACATACCATGCATAACTTGTAATGGCCTAGGGGGAAGGAATATCTCAACTCCCCCATGCCTGGCGGTATAAATGAGTCTTGAGTAATTTACGAAAGACAGGGAGGGTGGGGGCAATTCTAATCTCCGGGGGGAGTTGGTTCCAGAGGGCTGGGGCTGCCACAGAGAAGGCTCTTCCCCTGGGGCCCACCAAACGACATTGTTTAGTTGACGGGACCCAGAGAAGGCCAACTCTGTGGGACCTTATCGGCCGCTGGGATTCGTGGGGTAGCAGGTGGTTCCAGAGGTAGTCTGGTCCAAAGCCATGTAGTGCTTTAAAGGTCATGACCAACACTTTGAATTGTGAAGGGAAACCGATCGGCAGCCAATGCAAGCCACGGAGTGTTGAAGAAACGTGGGCGAATCTTGGAAGCCCCACGATGGCTCTCGCGGCTGCATTCTGCACGATCTGAAGTTTCCGAACACTTTTCAAAGGTAGCCCCATGTAGAGAGCATTGCAGTAATCAGTTGAAGTAATTTCTAAATTGATTTTAAGATATTCTCCTATTTAGTTAAGTGGACAATGTATTCAATGAGATTTGATTTTAATGTATGCCAATTAGTACAAATTCAAAGTGACAATAAAATTATTCTAAATTCTAAATTCTAATCTACAGAAGAGGAATCTGAAACATTTTCTGTCAAGCATTTTCTGGTTTGATAATGGAGACAGCATTGGTTGCTGTTCTGTGACCTGTGTTAGGATCTGGATGGAGGAATATGCTATACTTTTCTTGTTAGGTGTCTTAACAGCTTTTCATACCATTCACCACAGTAGCCTTTTGGATTATTCAGACAATGGGTAACTATAATAAGAAGCTGCACATTCTGTATGGATATAAATGAGTATTGCTGGAAACTCCTGGTGGAGCACTTTCCATCATAGAAATTAGAATTGCACTCTGTACCCATGGTTAATAAAACCAATAGCAACAGAAGTTTTCACAATGTGAGGAACAATTGGCAGAAAACTACAATAGCTTTGTGGTTGAAAGTGATGTTAAACATTCAGATGTCTAAGTAATAAAAGACATCTGGATTATAATATTGATTTACTTATTAAAAAGAAATGGATACCCATCTTTCTCTCCATTACTTTGTAATATAACAAATAAGTGCCATAAACATAATATTAAAATGAAGGTTATTAAGTTTGCCACAATAAAGAAGAACTAAATAAAAGAACAGCAGAAAGTCATAAAAGCTACAGCAAACTGCTAATTACTGCATTTAAAATTCTGTTTAAATAATTTGGCACATAAAGTTGGACTGTATGTTGCCAAAAGTGATTAGGCACCAAGAAATAAGTCATCCATTATGATATTAATATATTAGCAAATTTATATTATACTTTTGTGGCATGTTTAAAGGTCTTCCTCAGTTAAAAACAGCACATTCAGTTGAGGCTAAAAACAAAATGGAGACAAATGAAGCTATGTTAAATGAAAAAACAAAGAGTTATTTTGTCCAATTAGAATAAAACCCCTTGTTTGGGCAAGAAATGCACTTTTGTAATCCTAATGTATTTGGCAATTCTATTCTATTCTGTTATATTCTATTCTACTCTACTCTTAAACAAAAACTTTGTTTTCCTCTAGATGCTATTGTCTCATAGTATCGGGTAAATGGATGGCTCTCATAAAAGATAAAGCTGTTACAACCAGTCTCTTATAAAAGAAGATTTTTTAAACATAATTGTTCAGCTTTTTTAATGCTGTCCTCATGGTGTTAAATGTCAGTGATACAAACTCATTAAATCTCCAGTCCGCAAAGTTTTAGATATTAAATGTCCAAGCAAATATTTTTGGATAAGAAAAGATAATAAGAAGGTTGGTAGCACAACAATGCAATTAAATCTGAGGAGCTTCTCTTCCTTGGGAAAAATTAATATGCTCATTAAGGCCAAAACAATAATAGTCATCTATGTGTGCCAATTTTACTTGTTCAGTTGGCAACTAGTAGTCTCCCGCTAACTGCAATATAGTATGTTTATACTCTCCCATTAAACAATGCACTGAAACTATTCACCAGAGGCAGGGATAATGTTTGGTGGTGTTTCTGATGAGGGCCATTATTTCAGCTAAGCTGTGTGTGTTTTCAGAATCTACTTGGCTTTTGATGCTTCTGCTATCTACTATTGGGTTCTAGAATAGTTCTGTTCACTCAGACAGTCATTTTGATTGATTAAGTCTACTAAAAAAAACTACACACATGTCATACACTTCCCTTTTAAGAATTGCAGTGTTACAGTGGCTAATACAAGGAGTAATGCATAGTACCCGCATATACTTGAGCATAAGTCGACCCGATTATAAGCCGAGGCACCTACTTTTGCCACAAAAAACTGGGAAAACTTATTGACTCGAATATAAGTCCAGGGTGGAAAATGCAGTAGCTACTGGTAACTTATAAAAATGGAATATTCTTCTATTGTAGCTTCTTAAAATTGTTTTTGTAGGAGAATTTAAAAAAACATATGAAGAACGGTTGCAGGAACTGGGTATATCTAGTTTAATGAAAAAAAGCACCATGATAGCATTCTTCCAATATCTCAGGGTTTGCTACAAAGAGAGTCAACCTATTATCCAAAGCACCTGAGGGCAGAACAAGAAGCAATGGGTGGAAACTAAACAAAGAGAGAAGCAACTTAGAACAATGCCGTTTGGTGGGACTCAGGGGAAGAGCCTTCTCTGTGGCAGCCCCGGCCCTCTGGAATCAACTCCCCCCGGAGATTCAAATTGCCCCCACTCTTCCCGCCTTCCTGTCAGTTGGAACAATGAATCTGTGGAACAGCCTGCCACCAGAAATTGTGAATGCTCCAACGCTGGAAGTTTTTAAGAAGATGTTGGATACCCATTTGTCTGAAGTAGTGTAGGGTTTCTTGCCTAGGCATAGGGTTGGACTAGAAGACCTCCAAGGTCCCTTCCAACCCTGTTGTTATTATTATATTATGTAACTTTTTTTCCTTCCAAAATGTTTTTTATTTCTTGCATTTTTCTTCCTTCCCTTCCAAAATCTTTCTTTTTTTTAAATTCCAAAAACCTCTTAAAATATCTTTAGGAATGTTATCTTAATCTTAAAACCTGTTATCTTAATCTTCATTACAATATGAGTATAATTTTCTTAATAATTGGGATTTCATATATTCTTTCAAAACAATTGCTTAAATCAAACTTCCATATGATAAATATTCAGATTTTCCATTTAAAACGTATTTCATAAGTTAAAATCAATACTATCTCAATAGATCAGTAAATAACAATTGGGGGTTACTCAATCATTAATTGTAAAATCTTTCTTCTACATGATATTTATCTTGCATAAGGAAAAACCATACTCTTAAAAAAAGGTAAATCTATTCATATTAGTTATGTGGAACAAATGATTAATGACAAAATTCATACTATTATATTATCCTAACCTTTGTATTGTTTTAAACAAGTCAGCATTGACAATCCTCTTAGGTATGATAAGTATAGTTGGAAGAAAAAGTTTAATTACACAGAGTTATCCCCACTTGAAGCAACATTTTCTTAGAAAATAACCTATCCTGTTAATCAAATTTAAATGGGTAACTTATATTTCACTTGTACATTTTATTTACTTGTAAAATATTGCTGCAGGCTTGATCAGAAGAGAAAGCCATGGTTCCTTCCTTCTGAAAGTCTCTTCAACCCTCCCGCCCCTTCCCCCAGTGCTTCCTATAGAGGAGGAGCTGTGATTGGTACAGCCTGCTGCCAATCAGATAGCTCTCTCAGTGCCTCCTTTCTGTGTAGAGAAGAAGCTGTGATTGGTTCAACCTGCTGCCAATCAGGCAGCTGATGGGTAGCAAGAGAAGGAAAAAAAAAGCCTCCTGTTGCCAGCCATGAGGTTTCTTTCCTGCCTGCCTTTCACATCCAACTGTGGAGCTTTGGGAAATGCTGCCCGGCAGTTTTCAGGTCAGTGAAAGTCAGTGACTCTAGTATAAGTCGAGGTTGGATTTTTTTCAGCACATTTTTTATGGTAAGCTAAAGAAAGCAAGAGAATAAGATAAGAGGAAAAAAAACCTTGTTCACATTAATTTACACCATCACCATTTGTTTTATTTCTCCATACTTTTCTGTCCTTGCATATCATTTCTTTGCTTCCAGCCTTCCAACTTAAGCATAAGTTGCATCATACCATATCAATTGTTCTCTGGGTTAGCACAGGAGTTCCATGGCTGCCACCATGGCAGGACTTCCATGGAAGTTCCACTTCTGAGAAGCCATGTGAATAGAATAGAATAGAATAGAATTTTTATTGGCCAAGTGTGATTGGACACACAAGGAATTTGTCTTGGTGCATATGCTCTCAACGTAGATAAAATAAAATATACATTTGTCAAGAATCATGTGGTACAACACTTAATGATTGTCATAGTGGTCAAATAAGCAATGAAGAAGCAATATTAATAAAAATCTTAGGATATACGCAACAAGTTACAGTCATACAGTCAACATGGGAGGAAATGGGTGATAGGAATGATGAGAAAAACTAGTAGAATAGAAGTGCAGATTTAGTAGAAAGTCTGACAGTTTTGAGGGAATTATTTGTTTAGTAGAGTGATGGCGTTCGGGAAAAAACTGTTCTTGTGTCTAGTTGTCTTGGTGTGCAGTACTCTGTAGCGATGTTTTGAGGGTAGGAGTTGAAACAATTTGTGTCCAGGATGCGAGGGGTCAGTAAATATTTTACCTGCCCTTGTGTACTTCCAAAGTCGCACATCTCCTCACCTCTTTATTTTTGAGGATCCGATGAACTCTCCATCCAACTCTCCATCCAACTATGAACTAGTTTACATTTTCCACTTGTCGCTTTTTTTTTAATAGGTTGTGAATAGGGAGGAATAGGTCAGAACAACCTATGTAGCTTTAAACTTGGCTTAAACCAGGAGAAATACACAACACCTTCAAAATTGACTTTGATATTGGTATATTGATATATAATACACTGCTCCAAAAAATAAAGGGAACACTTGAACCACAGACGTAAATCAAACTTCTGTGAAATCAAACTGTCCACCTAGGAAGAAACACTAATGGACAATCAATTTCATTTTGTTGTCAGCACATTCAACTTTGTACAGAACAAAGTATTCAATGAGAATAGTTCATTCATTCAGATCTAGGATGTGTTATTTGAGTGATCCCCCCTTTTTTTTGGAGCAGTGTATATATTTCAACCATATTATTTGGAAATATGAGGAAGAATATGAACTCATCCTGTAGTTGACAGACAATGGCTCAAAATGATGATGATGAATACGATGATGATAATGATGATGATTCAAAATAGTTATGGTCAAAAATTGAAGCATTCACATAACCTGAATGCTTTGCGATTTAAACCTAATTGTGAAAATATGAAAAGACCACTGGACTCCATAATCTGAATGAAACAAGATGAACCAAATATTGGAGCTGCTGTATATCTGTGTATATCTTTTCGTATTTTCATGTTACTTCTCAGAAAATATGTGTACTTCCAAAGTCACACATCTTACCAAACTGCATCACTGAGTACTTGAGAAGTCTTCTACTAACCCAAGGAGAAATAACACATTCAGGTAGTTGCTAAGACTACCTGTGAGTCATTATTTCAAAAGGAAATGAAAGAACCTTTTCATAACTAGAGACAGAACGAATCCAGAAATATCAAGGGACTGTGTTCTAAAGCAAAAATTCAGCCATGGAATTAATCAACGACAGTATAATTAATTAGCTTCTCCAAAACTGAGACAGCTTGATTCCCCCATACAAGTTTGTACACTTAAATCACTGCTGATCTAATGTTGCTGCATACAACCCCCCCCCCACACACAAAAACTTGTTTTCTTGTCAATAAGAGCAGAAATTCTGAATATCTGGCTTATTATTATTTATTATTTATTATTATTATATATTAGATTTGTATGCCCCCCCTCTCCGAAGACTAAGAGCGGTTCACAACAGACAATATATAGAGTACAAATCCAATATTAAAAATAGTATTTAAAACCTTTATAGTAAAAAACAATCACACAACCCAAATAGACCATACATAAATCATAATAGCTGAGAAGTATATCAATTTCCCCATGCCTGGCGACATAGGTGGGTTTTCAGGAGTTTACGAAAGGCAAGGAGGGTGGGGCAGTCCTAACCTCTGGGGGGAATTGATTCCAGAGGGCCGGGGCCACCACAGAGAAGGCTCTTCCCCTGGGCCCTGCCGGACGGCATTGCTTAGTTGATGGAACCTGGAGAAGGCCAAGTCTGTGGGACCTAATCGGTTGCTGGGATTCGTGTAGCAGAAGGTGGTCCTGGAGGTTGTCTGGTCCGATGCCATGAAGGGTTTTATAGGACATAACCAACACTTTGAATTGTGACCGGAAACTGATCAGCAGCCAGTGCAAGCTGCGGAATGTTGATGAAACATGGGCGTACCTAGGGAAGCCCATGATTACTCTTGGCCGCATTCTACACAATCTGAAGTTTCTGAACACTTTTCAAAGGTAGCCCCATGTAGAGAGCATTGCAGTAGTCGAACCTTGAGGTAATGAGTGACTGTGAACAATGACTTCCTGTCCAAATAGGGCTGCAACTGGTGCACCACGTGAACCTGGGCAAACACCCTCCTTGCCACAGCTGAAAGATGTTTCTCTAATGTTAGCTGTACAACATCACTATGAATAAGAAACTCCTCCCATCTGTTTTTGTTTTATATAACTAGCTGTACCTGGCCACATATTGCTGTGGCTCTGTCTGGTTTGCGAACTCTAGAACATGCAACATATAATTGTGCATGTGCAAAGAAATTTGTGTGTAGATCTAAACCGCACAATTCTAAATATTGGCCTTGAGCTTTGTTGATGGTGATTGCAAACACCAATCAAATTGGGAATTGCAATGTCTTAGATTGAAATGGCACATCCATTGGAATCATAGGATTGCAAGGAATGAGGACATCTTCATCTTTGAAAGGTCCTGTTAAGACCTTTGCATGTTGCATGTTGAATGGCAATTTCAAAGCAGAATCAGCAATTCGTTCACTTGATAGCGATGTCACAGCTATTTCAAACGATGTAAGAGTCAAGGCTATGTCATTTTGGGATTGAATTGCTGCCAGAATCAATCTAATTAGGAACGTTGTACCAATTCCTCCTAGCGCATCTAAGAAGATTTCTCCAAGCCCGTTATTGACATCTTGCATTATTTTAATGTAAATGTCTTTTTGCTCAAGAGTTAGTTTAGGAATATTTTATTACACATAAGACAAAAGATCATCCATGTTGCAATTTTGTTCATGATGCAATTCTACATTGAATGAAGCAGCAGCAGATCAATTCGGTGATGACATTCCCAATTGATTGAGAACTTTGTTAGCAATTTCTAAACACAAATCTTCAATCATTATCAACACTTCATTGTAGTTTTTTTGCTGTGAAATCCATGTTAACATCAGAATGTTCCTTGTGCATTTGATAGAAAATATCTTCAGCCAAGTGTGATTTATATTTCTCCCATAACTCTGTTGGAGCTGAAGGAGAACAAGTGGCGAATAGGATTACAAACAATGCATAAATTTGATTTGGATGTGACGTGTTGCACGCATCATTAATACATACATCCCAGTGTCGGGCATTCTCCAATAAATTCAGAGATTGACATGCACTGCAGAAAGTGACATGTTGACAATTCTCAATTGCTGGAAAGATGTTGGATCACGCACATTTACCAACAGCATGCGAAGAAAGAAGCATTCATATTGATTGGGATGCACAGTGTACAGTCTGCTTATCATTGTTTCTTTGAATATGCCAGGTTGTCTGTCGATTCACTCTCCTTGTTTGTATTGTTCAAATAATTTTCTACTTGCATTCCATGTGTAAAATGTAGGCACTTCCAAATACAGCAGCATTTTTGCAAATTTGCGTCATTTTGACATAATGTGAAGAAAGCAGTTAATGTTGTAGCTGGTGGATTCAGGGCTATTTGTTGCACATTTGCAACTGTGTAATAAATTTGTTGTCCATTTTCTAGATGTACTGCTAAGTGAACAACAGCTGGACTTTGTTCATGTATGGGAAATGAAATAATTCACCATAAAGCTTCGTTGCTGCTGTTTTTACCTGTCATAGGTTTGACATCTATATAATATAGATATATAGAAACATATGCAAATTTGAGTGCAGTGTTGTGTCAAAATTTCAAAGTAATTGGTGGAGAACTTTCGGAGATTTAAGATTTTGAACAAAAGAATGTTTACATTTTTATTTATACAGATTTTAATACAATATTGCAATAGTGTAATCCTTTATGGACCATTTCCTGAACTAAAATAAATAAATAAATGAAATTAACAAATAAATAAAATTCTCAAGCAACTTTAGCCATGTCCAGAACATGTAAACTTGTGTGCTTTCCTATGGTTGAACATCTGTATAGGCATTAAACTATTAAATAATATGTTAGAAGCAGTATTCCTTTATAGAGTAGTTTTAAACTGATATGTTGATTTATTGTTTACAAAGACTGACTATCATTCTACAAAGGCTGATTATCAGCCTGGCTTTGGTGTTTCTTCATGCTACATCTAACTTTATTGCTAAACTGAAAATGATAACTTGTATCACTGTTTCTTTATAATTAAACTTCATTAAGAAACTGCAACTTATACAGGACAGCTAGTGGAGAATGGACTCCATATTGTGGAGGCAGGGGTATCTTTAGTAGCTACTCTTGTGGTAAGTAATCTGAAAATTGATGAATTAAGAAGGAAAACCTCTTATTTTTCCCTCAAAAAGGAAAACTTTTGATTCTCAAAATCTTACTTGTTCAATTCACAGTAATGTTCTTTCAGAAAAGATCATTATAATTTAATTCAAATTAAATAGAGTTAATTTGCTTACAATCTAATCATAAAAAGTGCCTAAAGAAGTAGGTTACCTCCGGAACTGCCTGCTACCGCACGAATCCCAGCGACCGATAAGGTCCCACAGAGTTGGCCTTCTCCGGGTCCCGTCGACTAAACAATGTCGTTTGGCGGGCCAAGGGGAAGTGCCTTCTCTGTGGCGGCCCCGGCCCTCTGGAACCAACTCCCCCCAGAGATTAGAATTGCCCCCACCCTCCCTGTCTTTCATAAACTACTCAAGACTCATTTATACCGCCAGGCATGGGGGAGTTGAGATATTCCTTCCCCCTAGGCCATTACAAGTTATGCATGGTATGTTTGTGTGTATGTTTGGTTTTTATAAATAAGGGTTTTTAGCTGTTTTATTATTGGATTGTCACATGCTGTTTTTATCATTGTTGTTAGCTGCCCCGAGTCTACGGAGAGGGGCGGCATACAAATCCAATAAATTATTATTATTATTGTTGTTATTATTATGGTAGCTTTATTTAAATTCTTGCAGAACATGTAGGGAAACATGAAAGGAGTGTTCTGATTAATGAGGGTTTTTTTTTAGAATTTCAGGCGTGTCAGCACAAATATTAACAATAATTTGCCTTTATCTGTAAATACTATGGGATGTATGTTCTTTGTGGTCCAGGTGCCTTGTAGGTGGGTGAATTCTAGCAAGGCTTAAGAATTGCCCTTTTGGGAGAATTATGGATAGATGTGTTGCACATTTTAAAACAGTGTTCATCATGACATTTTCTTCTTTAAAAAGATACAAAAATAGTCCTTTATTGTCTTCTGGAGTCTTGATTCCTTGCTTATATTTTTATGTTTGGCTGCTTCCCTGCATGAACTAAAATCTTTGAAGAACTCACCTCTGCATTGTAGCCTGCAGCAAATGACTGGAAAAGGCAGTGGAATGGGGTAGAGCGATTATAACTCTTCCCCTGAGACTCCGAATACGACCAGCCTAAGCAGGTATCAAGTTGGTTATATTTATGCTCAGGAAATTGTTGTGTAAAGAAGTTGGAGAAAACTTTCAGTTATGATCAAAGGGTTCAGACCTTTTCCATAACTTAAATAGCAGTGCTTGTACATAATTCCGTTCTGAGAAGTACTGTTGTATTTCTTGCTAAGGAACTTAGATGAAGTAAAGTACAAAGAGATCCTGTTGTTTTAATCAGAATGGAATTAAATTGCATTGCACTGAAATGGCTTTAAAAGGATATAAACAAATTAAAAGCAAACTAGACTAGGTTAGTACTATATGTAGGTCCCAGTCTCATCTCTGCATGCTACCTACAGAACTAGGGGTCCTAAATATCAGTACCTGTAGAAGAATAATAGGAGAATGCTCTCAATGCTCCATTTCTGAATTTTCAGAATACATCTAGTTGTATGCCAACAGAAATTAAATTATAATTCTATGTGTAATTTCTGTGCCAACAGAAAGGGCATCACGAAAGGGCTATTTCGCGAGTTTTCAACCCGGAAGTAAACTCCACCATCTGCGCATGCGTGCCTTTTTTTCTATGGCCACGCATGCGTAGATGGTGGAGTTCCCCAGCTGGGAAGCTGGGCGGCTTCCCTGGGTCTTCCCCCTCTTGCCCCGGTAAGACCCCAGTGGCAGCGCGAGCAACGGCGTGGGCGGGCGGGCGGCACGCGCGGGGACACCCCAGCTCCGCTCCCCAGCTGGGAAGCGGCCCCAGCAACAGCGTGGGCGGGCGGGCGGTGCGCGTGCGCTTGGGGAAACCCCAGCTCCGCTCCCCAGCTGGGAAGCGGCCCCAGCAACAGCGTGGGCGGGCGGGCGGTGCGCACGCGCTTGGGGAAACCTCAGCTCCGCTCCCCAGCTGGGAAGCGGCCCCAGCAACAGCGTGGGCGGGCGGGCGGTGCGCGCGCGCTTGGGGAAACCCCAGCTCCGCTCCCCAGCTGGGAAGCGGCCCCAGCAACGCGCGCGCGCTTGGGGACACCTCAGCTCCGCTCCCCAGCTGGGAAGCGGCCCCAGCAACAGCGTGGGCGGGCGGGCGGCACGCGCGCGGGGAAACCCCAGGCGCGAGCAACGGGGTGGGCGGGCGAAGGGCGGGCGGCGGTGGAAGTAAAAACACCATCTGCGCATGCGCAGATGGTGTTTTTACTTCCGCACCGCTACTTCGCGAAAAATCGATCATCGCTTGGGGTCCTGGAACGGAACCCTCGCGATGATCGAGGGACCACTATATTATTTACATATAAACAAAATATAAACAATCCAGAATAAGCACGAAGCAAATACAGGATAATAAGCACTGAGCAATTACAAGAATAAGCACAAAGCAAAATACAATATAGATAATAAGCACGAAGCTTATACAATCACGAAGCTTAAACACAACTCCCCCATCTCAGGCAAAAGTAAAAAAGGAAATGACTGAGCAAAATAATGAGCTTTTATAGCTTCAATGAGGAAGTGACGAAACAGCCTTGAATATTAACTCTTCAAGTACAAGTTAACCCTTTAAGTGCACATTAACTCTTTAAGTACAAGTTTGGTACAAGTTTGCATATTGTACAATATGCAGTTTACAATGGCAATCCCTAACAACCATGTACCTTGTACTAACAATAGTCATTAGACTATATAAAAGTCTAATCATATAGGACATTATTAGATTTTTGAGTTCATATTTACAACGTGTATTGCATTAGCATGTGTTGTGTGCATTTTACATTACTTTCTTTCTTTGTCTGCTTGCATTTACCCCACATCCTTCTAATTTAAACACTTGATACGGTGCAAAATGGCAGCTACTATGAATTTATTAAGATACGAAATGTTTCTTTTGAAGTAATGGAAATTTTATTCTGTGGCAAATGGAAGTCTGGTGATGAGTTGAGAATTGGGTTAGGAAGAAAAACAGGTGGAAGGTTCACATTCTAATTTCTCTCTTACTATTTTTAATACAGACACTATTACTACTTCTTACTGCTAGTAATAACAATACAGATTTTATATAATGTGTCTCATTGATAATCTATTTGGTTTCTGTTGCTGCTTCTGACGCATACTACAATACACGATTTAAGTATTGCCCACAAAATCATTCGCTGTAATGTCCTTCCGGCCAACGACTACTTCAGCTTCAACCGCAACAACACAAGAGCATGCAACAGCTTTAAACTTAATGTTAATCGCTCCAAACTTGACTGTAAAAAATATGACTTTAACAATCGAGTCATCGAAGCGTGGAACTCATTACTGGACTCAATAGTGTCAACCCCCAACCCCCAACATTTCTCCCTCAGACTCTCCACGATTGACCTCTCCAGGTTCCTAAGAGGCTAGTAAGGGGCGTACATAAGTGCAATGATGTGCCTTTCGTCCCCTGTCCAATTGTCTTTCCTTTCCCTTTTATCATATATATTCTTTCCTTCCCACCCACTTCTCTTCCTCTTTACTTCCTATCTTTACTTCCTATCTTTTATATATCACTTAATGTCTATTCTCTTTCATATGTATTGTATATTGGACAAAGAATAATAAAAAAAAATACCTGCATTAAAATCTCAAAAGCCATTAAGGTTAAGATTCTTTAACTGGTGATGACAGAATTTAAACTTGATTAACTTTTGACCAAAAGACTGTGTCTACTTGAGGGCTACAGGAGTGTGGAGGTGAAGCATGCATGTTGTTGGAAGGCGGCAACTGTCATTTTCAACTTCTGAGTTATTTTAAGGACTTTTTCACCTAATAAGAGGCATTAACCTCAAAACAATGAATTTTTCTGCAAATTGCTATTTTACTACTTGAGTTCAGTAACCATGAAGGATTCTGAAAGATGTATAAAATACGTATACACGAAGATCTAGTTTTGGAATTAAATTGGTCAAATCACTCACTCTCAAAAGGTATTAAAAAGGTATTTTCTTCATGCGAATTGGAAGAAAAGAAAGGTCCAAAAGGCTAAGCTAATAGCTTTCTTTTCACAAGATTATTGCCAGTCCTGTATTATGGTGGTGTTTTATTTATTTATTTTATTTCAGGTGACAAGCCTCAGACATTAATGTTTAACTACTATTTCATTCACTCCTTAAATACAAAAGCTTCAGAACAAGAATGCAAATATTTATGGAAGAAACGACTTTTTGCAATTCAGCTATATTTCGTTATAAAGTTTCTTGGAAAATTCTTCAAAACATCATGGTGGAATAAAATATCACTAATGGATTTCTTACAACACCATAAGGAATAAAGTCATTTGCACTTAAGGGATTCATTATCTTAGTTGGAGATTTATGTTTGCAAGAAGGACCTCTTAAAAAGACTTTATATCTGTTTGTTTTTAAAATGACAAAAGAGTGATGGGAAACGTAAAACGTGTGGTTCACTTTTTCAATTATTGAATTGCCAACACTTTTCATAGGCTTTGAAGCTTGGTTTATTATCTTCAGCCAAAAGGGATTAATGTCTTTCTCTATAACAAACAGATTTGAATTTATTAGATGTGATTTTTTTTTTTTGTCGAGATAGATTCCGAATCCACAGGAATCAGTGGATAACTTTGGGACCTTAGTTGCCGACAGGTAATTATAATCTAAAACTTCATATGCTCCTAAATATTCAGAAAAGTCCAATCATATATTCATGTGGATAATCTTCCATTAAAAGTATTGCAAAAATAAGACATGCTGCAGAGTTTGTTCTGCTGGGTTTGTTATTTTCTCAAATGCTTTGCATTAATGTTGTGCGGAAATATATCTCATAGTGTCTGAAACAATTTTTTTGTCTGCAAAAGAAAGCTTTTATTTTTCAAGATTTTATGGATTTAAAAATCTCTTTGTGCTATTTTTGAGCTTGGCTTGTTGCTGGAAATGGCAGAAGGAGTCAGTCAACTGCTGATTCTGGTTTCTCTTATTCCTCATCTCTTGCCTTTAAGCCTGCAGGGCTCCCTGCACTTTCTGATATAAAACAATGCCTTAAGGAAAGGCATTTTCTCCTGATGTTTTCTCAAGATTTAACTGAAATAAATTTCAAAGCAAAATTCTTTCATGAAATTGGATGAAAATGATAGGAAAAAATGGTTTTGATTCTTCTTTTGAAGGGGTATATATAACTCCAGCCTATCTATTATGGCATAAAACATAAATCCCATCTTTGCTTTAGGACAAGAGAATAAATAAAGCTAGTTAAGGATTAATCAATGAGTGATACGATATAACTTTCTAAATTGCTGGATATTTATTTATTTATTAGATTTGTATGCCGCCCCTCTCCGTAGACTCGGGGCGGCTCACAACAATAACAAGAACAATGTAAGAACAAATCTAATTTAAAAAACGCTAAAACCCCCATTATTAAAAGCAAACATACACACAAACATACCATGTATAAACTGTATAGGTCCAGGGGAGATGTCTCAGTTCCCCTATGCCTGACGGCAGAGATGGGCCTTAAGAACTTTACGAAAGGCAAGGAGGGTGGAGGCAGTTCTAATCTCTGGGGGGGAGCTGGTTCCAGAGGGTCGGGGCCACCACAGAGAAGGCTCTTCTCCTGGGTCCCGCCAAATGACATAATTCCTGTGCTGTGAAGATAATGGAAGAAGTGGTTTAAAAAGTTTGAGATCAGGGATATCTGTTGAGATAAGGTGATAAAAACAAGCAAAGTGGTGGACATGTCATATTGCCAAGGCCTTTCACCTTATGTATGTACATCAATGTCCCATGGACATAAAGAGTTGGGGTTTAAATCATAGTCTGTTTTAATCCTCCTTGTAGATGCTACTGATCCCAATTAAATGAAAATTCTACTAGTTTTGCATTGTTGTTGTTTTTCTTATTATTTCAGCAATACAACACAGTAAGCAAGATCACTACGCCAGATTTCGTATTTCATCACTAGTTGGGCACTTCCCAAGCACTTAGGACTGTGTGATGTAGTGGCGAATTATGTGTCTTGTTATTGTTATTGTTATTGATATTGATATTGCTATTGTTATTGATTGGATTTATATGTTGCTCCTCTCTGAGGACTCATGGTGGCTATCCTAAGACTAGATAATATTCATATTTTTCAGAGAAAAATGTAGAAATTATTTTTCAGATTAAAAAAAAAACAAGTAGTAATTATTCTGAATGCCTTTTAGTTCTTAATTTTTTTTGCAATGAAATACTTTAAAAAGGATACAGAAATATGTACTTCTTGAATTTTTTCATTGCAGAGCTCTAAATGCGGGGATGCTGCATAGTCCGGTCTTTTTTATGAATCATGTGTGCATGATGTTGCTTTAGATGCTGGTTTGTCATGCCAGAAATTAAATTACTCAATTTAACAACTCAATGATTCCATCATTGGTTTAAAATTTGCATATGGAAATAATGACTTCTGAATACTTCTTGATGTTTCCTTTCTCAGGGAAGAAATATCAATACCTGGGAAAATACTGGACAAAATAATTAAAAAGCAGATCTCCCATCATCTAGAAGCAAACCAAGTAATAACCAACAGCCAACACAGATTTGTTAAGAACAAGTCTTACCAAACCAAACTCATTTCATTCTTTAACACTGTGACCAAACTAGTAGACCAGTGAAATGCAGTGGACATAATATACCTGGACTTCAGCAAAGCATTTCACAAAGTAGACCACAACCTACTTCTTCACAAACTAGAAAAAACTGGGATAGACAGCTACACAACCAGATGGATTAACAACTGGCTGACCCAATGTACCCAGTGACAAGTCCTCAATGGCTCTAAGTCCACAGGAGAGAGGTAAGCAGTGGTTCAATCCTAGGCCCAGTACTAGGTTTCATCCTAGGCTCAGTACTCTTTAATATTTTCATAAATGACCTAGATGAGGGAATAACAGGAGAACTTACCAAATTTTCAGATGATACCAAGCTGGCCGGAGAAGCAGACACCCCAGAGGACAGAGTCAGAATCCAGAAAGCCCTCAACAAACTCGAACAGTGGGCCCAACCCAATAAAATGAAATTCACCATGGAGAAAAGTAAAATCCTACACCTGGGTAAGAAGAATTAAAAATACACATACAAACTTGGCAAAACAGCACTCAATAGCAGTAACTGTGAATGAGATCTTGAAGTCTTCGTAGACAGCCAACTGAATAGGAGCCAGCAATGTTCAGCAGCAGCCAAAAAGGCCAGTGCAGTCCTGAGCTGCATAAATAGAGGGATACAATCAAGGACAATAGAAATACTAGTACCACTCTATAAAACCTTGGTCAGACCACACCTAGAGTACTGCATCCAGTTTTGGTCACCACCCTACAAAAAAAACTTTGAGATTCTAGAGAAAGTTCAGAAGAGAGCGACCTGGATGATAAAGGATCTGGAAAATAAAACATACAAAGAGCGGTTGCAAGAACTGTGTTTGACCGGTCTAGCATAGAGAAGGACCAGGGGTGATATGATAGAAGTGTTCCAATACTTGAGGGGATGCCACAGAGAGGAGGAGGTCAGGCTGTTCTCCATGGCACCAGGAAGCCAAACAAGGAATAAGGGATAGAAGCCGACCAAGGAGAGATTCAACCTGGAAATAAGGAGAAACTTTCTGATGGTGAGAGTGATCAACCTGTGGAACAGCTTGCCGGCAGAAATTGTGGGAACTTGCGACTTTCAAGGGCAGATTGGACTGCCATCTGTCCCGAATGTTGTAGGAACTCCTGCTTGAGTGGCGGGTTGGGCTAGATGACCTAGAAGGCCCCTTCCAACTCTAATAATAAATCTAAAATAATCTAATAGCATAGCCTAAGCATTTATATACTGCTTTATAGGGCTTTTAGAGCCCTCTCTAAGCAGTTTACAGAATGAGCATATTTCCCCCAACAATCTGGGTCCTCATTTTACCCACCTCAGTGTTGTGGTTAGCTCTGGCCCAGCTCTTGCCCCAAGGACTGTGGATGTGGGGGAGACATCCACATGCTGCAGGCCTGTTTTGGCCCCGGTGGAATCTGCTGATGAAGGTTCCTATGACCAAGAAGACATGAGTGACAGGGAGGAGGAGAGTGTGGCAGACAGCTCAGAAGGAGATCAATTATCTAGCTCCTCCTTGGATTCAGAACAAGAGTTAATGATACAGACACGCATGCGGGAGAGCGATGCATAGGCAACAACAACTGAGAGATTATTATCAAAGAAAATGAGGCCACCTGTGGTTGGGTGGGGCTGTGGTAATTAGAGAGGCTGCTATAAATAGCAGCCTGTGGGTTTGGCCATTGTGGAGGATTATCTGATTGTTGTGTTTCATGACTGCTTTGCTGACTTTGACCTTTGTGTGCTGATTTTTCCCCACTTTGAAACTAAACCAGAGCAAAGTGTGTTTCACTTTGTGAAAAAAGAAGGACTGTGAATTGCCTCACAGCTGCAAGCTAAGTATCACAGAACTGATAAGGGACTTGTACAAATTACCAGTTTGTTTGGAGACGAGTGCTCTTTGCTATACCAAAAGAGGGCTTGGTTTAAGTGACTTTTCATTATAAAGAACATTGTTTTGAATTTTCAAACGTGTGTGTGTGTGTGTCTGAAATTTGTACCTGTGAATTTTTGGGAGGAGTGTACCAGAGAGCCCGACAGAACACTCAGAAGGATGGAAGGCTGAGTCAACCTTGAGCCGGTGGTAAGATTTGAACTGCTGAACTACAGCTAATGGTTAGCTTACGTAGTCTGCTGCACTCAAACCACTACGCCACCCGGCTCTAATAGTTGCTAAATGGGCTAACTAATGTTTGTCTTCATGAAATTCTCTTTGCTATTTCCTGTAAAACCAGATGTCCCTGCCAATTGATTACATTGCACTATTAAAACTTCATATTCAGACTAGATATGAACTAAATGATCCAGGAGTCAGATACAGTCTGGAAAAAAGTCATTTATCAGAAGTAAGTATTAAGGAAAAGTAGTCAAACTAAATTCCAAAGCACATAGTCTTTATTTTGTCAAACCATCTGTTCCTTTACTCAGCTGTTCAGAAACAAAACAAAGAACCGAAACAGCCTCCCCCCCATGATTAATGATCTAACTCTTAAACATGTTTTTCTTGTAGTAGATGCTCATGTTTTGATTGAGTTGTTTGTTATGTGTTACAGTAATACTACAACCTGATTGGGTTTTTCTAATAGAAGAAAATTTGCCACTTTTTTTTTTTGAGACGCTCTATACCAGGAGTGTCAAACTCATGACCCATGGGCCAGGTGAGTCATGCGCTGCCCACTCCCATTCCCAGTTTGGGGAAGGGGGGGGGAGTTGCCATATATTATGTGACAACAATGTGCCATTGCGAGATTGACACCCCTGCTCTATATTCACAACTTGATTGCAGAAAATACATCTTCAGTAACCTGATGCTGTGGTTTCTTTCCCAAACTTCCCAAACTTTATCCTCAAACTGACTATTGTTGACCTCACCCCATCCCTAAGAGGTCTTCAAGGGGCATGCATAACCACATCAGCGTGGCTACCGTCTCTGTCCTAATATTCCCTTTATTTGTATCTAGTTCATGTATTCACAATCATGTTTATACGGGAGGAAGAAGAGTGATATTTATTTATTTTGTCCAATACACAATGAGGGTTTTAGTGGGTATATATCTATATACACATAGTAAAATATATGATGAAGGTTATAGAGGAGATACTCATAGTTAAATATATCTAAGAAATAATAGAAAAAAAGGTATAGTAATAGAACATATCAATGAAAGAATAGAAGAAGAGATATAGGAATAGAAGAAAGGAATAGGAGATATAAGAGAGCACTAGGACAGGGGACGGAAGGCACTCTAGTGCACTTGTACTCGCCCCTTACTGACCTCTTAGGAATCTGGATAGGTCAACTGTAGATAATCTAAGGGTAAAGTGTTGGGGGTTTAGGGATGACACTATGGAGTCCGCTAATATGCCAGGAGCTTTTGCCTTAATATCAATATCAGTCAAACTCCACTGTCAATGTTTTGGCTAGCTATGATCCTCACCTAATATTAAACTTGGCTGGTGCGCTATAGGGTTCCTGCTTGGGCAGGGGGTTGAACTTGATGGCCTTCATGGTCCCTTTCAACTCTAACAATAAATAAATAATCCTGCCTCTTTTATCCCTAACTGTTCATAAGAAAACCAAACTAAACTATATAAATTAATGTTTTCATTGTTGAGCTGCATATGCAACTCTTGGATTGTATCCAGCTCTTATCAAACTGTTTCTAAGAAGTGCAAGTTAAAGTAAATGTAATGAAAATTTAAGATCACAGATAACCAGTTTCAACTGCTGAAAGTGAACCTGTCCAGAAACCTTGATTTTTTGGATAGTGTTCAGAAATAGAAACATAGAAACATAGAAGACTGACGGCAGAGAAAGACCTCATGGTCCATCTAGTCTGCCCTTATACTATTTCCTATGTTATTCCAGAGATCCTAATATTAATTTCATTTTTGTCCAGTATTCCTGTAAAAGAGATTACTGCTTAAAAACACACAACTGATTCTTCCAAGACTTCTAAATTTTGTGGAAATTCATTGCCAGTCATGGCAGCTGGAGCAAATGAACCAGATAATAATCATTGTTATTCAAAGCACTATTATAGCAATAGCAGAGTTGAAGGGACCAAAACTGGCAAATTGCAAGGAGCTTTTACTTTAAAGTTGATTATCATGTCAGCAATATATGTGCAAAATTGATATTTGTCAGGACAAAATGTATACTGCTCAAAAAAATAAAGGGAACACTTAAACAACAGAATATAACTCCAAGTAAATCAAACTTCTGTGAAATCAAACTGTCCACTTAGCAAGCAACACTGATTGACAATCAGTTTCATTTTATACAGAACAAAGTATTCAATGAGAATATTTCATTTATTCAGATTTGAGTGTTCCCTTTATTTTTTTGAGCAGTTTATATAAGAGAACGAAACAAAAAATACCTCTGTAACTTTAATTTGAAAAGAGATGTTTTAATTAATGAATCGCAAAACTAGTCCCTGTTGGTTTGTTACCTGCATTTATTCTTCCACATAATCACTACCACTCCTGTATATTTCTGTTACTAATGGAGTAAGTTACTAATGGAGTAACTTCTACTAATGGAGAAGTTTCTTAAAGCTGTCACAAAACACATTTACACTCTATCTTTGTAATGGGCTCCCTACAGTCTTTTCTACCTCTTCATTTGAGTCAAATGCCTATTAAGGTATTTGATGAGTTTTGGGAAATGTACTGTAGAAATTGCATGGTTTATATTTAGATGGGGTAAAAAGTGAGATCCGGCTTTACAATTTTATCTTGGATGGCTTGGAGGTCTGGCATTGTCATATCATAGCAAAACCCAGTTGTTCTGTTTTAAACTCTGCTTAATGTTTCAAAACTTTGAGGATTGCAATGTAGTGAGACAGTAGCAATGCCAAGATCAGTGTAGCTGTGATTTCTCTTGCCAAAGCCTGGAATTTTTTTCTCTAGGTGAAGCTTTTATAATGGTATTCAATGGATTGATGCTTTGTTTCTCGATCACAATGATGAGTCCATGTTTTGTCAGCTGTCACAATGCTGTGTAGAAATTTCTCACTAGACAACAACTGCTGGTAAATTTCAACTCCTGAAGTTTTCATCTCTGTTGTCAGCATGTGAAAAACCCATATTGCAAAGGCCTCCTGTTATTGAAGAACAGTGACATAAACTACCCTTTCCTGGGAAATGACATGGTTGATACAAATTTCTCTTTGAGTTATCTTCTGATTGTCTTTATCAGTTCACAGTCTCGTTCTTGTTGTGAACTTGTTGGTTCTTGTAATGGGACACCCACTTAATTTTTTTTTATAACACAGGGTCTTTCTTTCTGGTTTATTGTCTTTATATTTTTGGGATCCAGTGGTGCCTAGTGCTTGTGTCAACAAAGTCATTAACATAAATAACTAGCATTCAGGGTTACATTGAATCCTTGAGCAGTAAAGGAGACTCATTAAAAAGATGATAGGAACAAAATTTCCCATCAAGTGAAGTGAAATAATAGATGCTAAAAACGTGTTAGAACTTCTAGTAGGTCAGTTCTACCTTTATATGCTTATCCATCCTTGTGGAGGAGGCTGGCTGGCTGGGTGAGTGTGGCCAACTGGGTGAGTATTTCCAACTGACTGGGCATGTCCAACTGGGTAGGCAATGGGCATGGCTAGCCTGACGCCACTCCCCAAATTACTGGCATGTTTCCTCTTTGCATTGGGTATATGGGGCTAAAGCCATGCTGGCATGATGTTTTCTCTTCACACTGGGTAGATTGGACTGAAGCCGCACTGGCCCAGTGTTTCCTATTCACATTGGATAGACTGGGCCAAAGCCATACTGGCCTGATGCCTGGGTACTTGATTGAAGTGTATAAAATCATGCATGGGATAGAAAAGGTGGATAGAGAAAATTTTTCTCTATCACACAATACTAGGACAAGGGGGCACTCCCTAAAGCTCATAGGTAAGAAAGTGAGGACAAATCAAGGGAAATATTTTTTCACCCAGAGGGTCGTTAGTTTATGGAATTCACTTCCAGAAGAGGTCATGACAGCTGTCAGCCTTGATAGCTTCAAGGCAGCATTAGACAGATTCATGGATGCCAAGTGTATCAGTGTTTTTTGAACCGGATGTCCATGTGCTGCCTCTATGTTGCTTGAGACAGGCAGGATTCCCTTGAGTACCATTTGTTGGGGGTCAGGGGAAAGGGAGGGTCTTGCCTTCTCTTTCTGCTCAAGATCCCCATGGACAATTGGTAGAGCACTGTGTGATGCAGAATGCTGGACTTGATGGACTTTGGCCTGATTCAGCATGGCTCTTCTTATGTTCTTATGTTCTTATGTTCCTCTTCACATTGGGTAGACTGGGCCAATGCCACACTGGCCTGATGTTTTCTGTTTGCACTGGGTAAACTGGGCCAAAGCAACATGAACTGGCCCCTTACATTTTCCATGACAGCCCTGCAGGCTGGATCTGACCATATTGCGGGCTGGATCCAGCCCGTGGGCCATGTGTTTGACACCCCTGCCCTAATTAGTAACCATATACAAGTGGTCATTACTGACATCAATTTGGAGGAAGATGTGGAAATTTGGAAAGGTATTTTTAAAAGGTGGCTACATTTCCAGTTGGTTTACCCATGGGCTACAAGCAGCTGCCGTGCAGAAAAAAACATTATCTTTCCAGATAGCTGAGCATATACAGATAAAACAAGCTATTGTGTAATTAAGACCCAAAGATGAAGAAATAAAACAGATTAAGTGCAACTAACAGAAAAAGATAAGAAAAACAATCTTATTCCTTTGACACAAAGTTTTACAAGTATTTTTCAGCTTCAGCATGCTTATGGCATGATTTTTGAGTACAATATGGCTAAAAATTTGAAGTATTAAATATTCCTATATACAACACTTTTAACTTTAATATATTTCTGTGATACTGAATTTCCCTAACACAGAAAACCATAGTATAAAGCTTTTTCTCTCCCCATTCCTTTACATCAATGATTTAGGCTGTTTATTCCTTAAAGTTTATCTAGGAAACTTCATAACAAATTATTTGTGTTTTTCAACTGCATGAAAGGGAAGCTGGAATGATCCCTTTCAATGTTCAACTAATACTTTTCAATCAAAGGCAATATTTTCTCAATTACAGCTTCCATAAGGTGATCTGGATGGCCTTGGTTTCCTCTCGAAATCAATAACAGAAAAATTAGCATGACGGAAGCCTTTTAATTCTTTTACTAAATAAGCAATAAATGTGTCTTCTGATTTCTCACCGCTTATTCTAGAGAATACATTTTCAGCCACATGTAATTTGGTAACTGTAGTATTAATTGTTTGTTTAATAGGTTTTATATATTTTCCCATCATGGGAAACCATCACATTTTTCTCAGTAACTACTGAAACTGTCACCTTAATGAGAAGAGAAAGTGGCAGAACTTTTTTGGACATCAGCCAGTCAGATAATGAACAAGGTTTTTCTGATAATCAACACGCACTCAGTCACCTGCTCCCAGCTCCAATAGTAGCAATTAGCGTAGTAAACAAACAGTTATCAGGACAAAAACCATAGGGGATGTTAATGAATGCTGTTACTTGTCTGAGTAAAGTGCCATTTTTGACCAGAAGTCAAATAGCTGTTCATTGTTTTGTTTTTAGATTAGGCTGAGAGGAGGAAATGAAGCATTGCCAAATTTCATAAAAATCACTGCAGGATTTGTGGAGCTGTGCTTCTGTAAATCAGATCTTTGAAAGGATGGGCCAAACATATTTGGCAAAATTTGCACCACTGATATCTATGAGAAAATATTATTTAACTGAAAGAGTAGTAGATCCTTGGAACAAACTTCCAGCAGACGTGGTAGATAAATCCACAGTAACTGAATTTAAACATGCCTGGGATAAACATATATCCATCCTAAGATAAAAGACAGAAAATAGTATAAAGGCAGACTAGATGGACCATGAGGTCTTTTTCTGCCATCAGACCTCTATGTTTCTATGTTTCTCTATGTATGCCTGGGAACTTTTACCATGAACTTTTTAAATGTCAAACTGAGGTGCTGATAAGGTTTTAAGGAAAGAGAAGGGTATTTGTATTTCCCCCCACTATTGTTACTCTATATATAGTGGTACCTCTACCTAAGAACGCCTCTACTTAAGAACTTTTCTAAATAAGAACCGGGTGTTCAATTTTTTTTTGCATCTTCTTAAGAACCATTTTCTATTTAAGAACCTGAACCTGGAAAATTTCCCAGGAAATTTGAGAGTGGCACGAAGGCCCAGCCAGTTTCCTGCCATTCCCCATGGGTTTCTCTCTTTGGCGCAGTGTATGGGAGGCAGCCTCGCACCAGGTGTATGGGAGGCACATGCTCCTCCTCGTTGCCGCAGAGTCACTCTTTTTTTTTAAACCTTAAAGCTTTGGATTTTTTCTAGTCCCCTCACCTCACCTTCTTCCTTCAGCAGCAACTGTCCTCCTCCTCTTCTTCTTTCTCCTTCCACCCAAATTCCAAGCTGTTATTTCTTTCCTAATGGGTTTGCATGCATTATTTGCTTTTACATTGGTTTGCATGCATTATTTGCTTTTACATTGATTCCTATGGGAAAAATTGCTTGTACTTACAAACCTTTCTACTTAAGAACCTGGTCACGGAACGAATTAAGATCTTAAGTAGAGGTACCACTGTACTTTAAAACTCACATGGCAGATTCTTCTGGTGTTATTTTTTAAATATAAGCCTAAAAAGGGAAAAATATAGTTCCTCTAAGTTTTTTAATAAAATCTAAAACCATATGTGTTTAGTTCATGCTAAAAGTTATTTATATTCTGTTTTGTTATATCTTTAAAAAGATCATAACAATAGTAATGCACTAAATGATGAATATCTACCTATCATCCATCCATCCATCCATCCATCCATCCACATGATAATCTAATCTAATCTAATCTAATCTAATCGAATCGAATCTAATCTAATCTAATCTAATCTAATCTAATCTAATCTAATCTAATCTAATCTAATCTAATCTAATCTAATCTAATCTAATCTAATCTAATCTAATCTAATCTAATCTAATCTAATCTAATCTAATCTAATCTAATCTAATCTAATCTAATCTAATCTAATCTAATCTAATCTAATCTAATCTAATCATCTAATCTAATTATCCAATCCAATCCAATCTAATCTAATCTAATCATCTAATCTAATCCAATCCAATCCAATCCAATCCAATCCAATCTAATCTAATCTAATCTAACCAGTTTTATTTTTGTTTTCTGACATTCTGTCCATAGGATATTCAAGAAACAAGAACTTAGTAGGTAGCTAATTAGACATCCTGGAAACTATATAAGGGATTCCCTTAACTAAATTGCCAAGAATGCTTTTTCTTAAATTGCCATATAAGCAAATGTCTGACTTTTGCAGTGCCTTAAGGGTATGCATGCATCTTAACAAACAGTAGAATAATTAAGAGTGTACTCCATTATTTTGCTCAGATTAGCAACTTCCTGGGACTGTTTTTCAATTTTTCTGTAAAAAGAAAAAAAAGCCTATAGGGAGGTTATTCATTTGGAGTTTGGACTTCAAAGTAGCAAGAAAAGGGAATAAATATTTAATTGCAGGGCAAGTTAATGAATGATTTGTTTGTGAATTCAAATAATTTAGTATAGTTTTTCCTCCTGTCAAACATAAGAACACAAGAACACATGTGAACACAAGAACAAGGGGACACAATCTGAAGTTAGTTGGGGGAAAGATCAAAGGCAACATGAGAAAATATTATTTTACTGAAAGAGTAGTAGATCCTTGGAACAAACTTCCAGCAGACGTGGTTGGTAAATCCACAGTAACAGAGTTTAAACATGCCTGGGATAAACATATATCCATTGTAAGATAAAATACAGGAAATAGTATAAGGGCAGACTAGATGGACCATGAGGTCTTTTTCTGCCGTCAGTCTTCTATGTTTCTATGTCTCTATGTTTCTATAATAGGCAGTGCAAATGTTTTAAATTCTTTAATACACAAGATCTGTATATTCTTTCAATCTGTTTTTTTTTAACTGAAGTCATAAAAGTAATTAATGTGGCATCTTTTACAACTTGCTATAATTTCAAGAAGCTTGCAGGAAGTATCTTAATTATTTTTGAAAAATCAATATGTCTGCAGCCTTTAAAAAAAGTTATGGTGAAAAATCTGCTTGCAGATTATTATTGTTATTTTTTTTAAAAAGTTACAAATGACTATCTTATCAAAAGTTTGGTATATATTTTGAGAATGCATGAAGTATTATCCACCAAGACACATTAGCATCTTTTAGGCAAACATATATTTTTCTTGGTGGAATTTTATTCAGTATAATTTGATCAGAAATGTGTTAACATTTTTAGAAACTTTGGTTATAAGATCCAAGGTAATTTGAAAAATATCACATTTAAAGGCCTTATTAGCATTTTGGGAGAAAAAAAGAATTATGTTTAAAAAGAAAAGTAAAGTCTTCATGAGGTGTTAGGATTTAAGCAATTCAGTACGAAATCTACTTTAATGGTTTGTAGAGTTGTAAATTTAGCATTTCTTGCCTTAGTAAGACACAATTTTATTATGATGAACTTAGATGATACTAAAAATGGATTCTTTTCTATATTAGCAGTAAAAGTCTAAAACATAATGCATCATCCACTGAAGCTGCAGTATTTAAATATATGAGCAGAACGTAGAAATCAAAGTTCCCCTAGTGGTAGAAAACAGGTCTGAATGAGACAACTTCTCAGTGATCAAGATATAGACCGAATGGAGACTTCTAACATAAAATGCAATACAACTTCCTATGCAGACGTTGAATGAAGAAGGACCCTGAAAGATATTAATAATAATAATAATAATAATAATAATAATAATAATAATAATAATGGCTTACAAGTGGTCATGGCATACAAGTGGAACACTCAAAAAGGAGACAGAAGGACTAATACTAATAAATAAATACAAATCTAATAAATAAATACTGGCGGCACAAGAACAGGCCATTAGAACAAATGCTGTCAAAGCCAGAATTGAAAAATCAACAGACGACCCAAAATACAGACTCTGTAAAGAAACAGATGAAACAATCGATCACATACTCAGTTGCTGCAAAAAGATTGCACAGACTGACTACAAGCATAGACATGATGCTGTGGCACAGATGATCCACTGGAACCTGTGCCGGAACTACCATTTACCAATGGCAAAGAACTGGTGGGATCATAAGCCCGAAAAAGTGGGCTTAAATAGATAGATACAAATCTATCTATTTATTAGATTTGTATGCCGCCCCTCTCCGTAGACTCGGGGTGGCTTACAGCAATGATAAAAACAATATATAATGACAAATCTAATAGAATCTAAAATAACAATAATACATTTAAAAAGTCTAAAAAACAAGAAACCCCAATATATGAAAACATACATACAATCATATCATACACAAGACCAAATGGAGACTTATAGTAGCTTGTCCTGCCAGTGTTGGTCTTTTCTTTTTTATTTCCCTGATAAGAGTATTGTTTTCTGGCTCACTCTTACAACCGTTGCCATATCCCTATGGTCACATGATCAAAATTCAGATGCTTGGTGGTGACTCATATTAATGATGGTGGCAGTATCCCAGGGTCATGTGATCACCTTTTGTGAGCTTTTGACAAAGTCAGCAGGGAAGCCAGATTCACTTAACAACCATTTTACTAACTTTGGAATGTCATTCATTCATTTAACAACTGCGTCCAGAAAGGTCATAAATAGCAATGGCACTTATATACCGCTTCACGGTGCTTTACAGCCCTCTATAAGAGGTTTACAGAGTCAGCATATCACCTCCAACAATCTGGGTCCTCATTTTACCCACCTGAGAAGGATGGAAAGCTGAGTCAACCTTGAACCTGGTGAGATTTGAACTGGTGAACTATAGCCAGCAGTCAGCAGAAGCACCTTGCAGTACTGCACTCTAACCACTGCACCACCATGGGGCAAAATTCATTTAACTCTCTTGCTTAGCAACAGAAATCTGGGGCTAAATTGTGATTGTAAGTTGAGGACTATCTACATAGCCACAGTTTTCCTGAACTACTTACTACTACTTACTACTGTATTTTAGCAAAGCTAACGTGGATATCTTCAGTTTTAACTTGGAAATAAAAAAAAAACACACTGGAAATGCAAATGAATTATTATTTTGAAAAAGCACTATGTACTGGTAAATGATAGTTTTTAAAATCAGAATTTTAAGGACTGTTTTTAATGTATTATTAATTGGATTGTTTATTACTGTTTTCTGTATATGTGGTGAGCTGCCCCAAGTCCTGGGAGACAGGTGGCATACAAATCCAATGAAATCTAAATATAAATCTACCGTGTTTCCCCGATAGTAAGACCCCCCCGATTGTAAGACATATGGGGGGTTTCAGGGGGGTCGGCTAATATAAGCCATACCCCGAAAGTAAGACATATGTCTTACTTTCGGGGAAACACGGTACTAAAAGCGAGGGAGGCGTCCGCTACTCCCGCCGCCGCCTTTGCTCTCCCCGCCGCGCTTGGGGCTGCCTGCCTGCCTGCCTGCTGCCGTAGCCGGGCTGGGCGCGGGGCATCCTCGGTGTTGGGCAGCAGCGGGAGGAGCCGCAGCCTCCGGAGCCGGCCAGCCGGGCGCCCCCAGGACGTGCATCGCAGACTGGCCCCGCCACGGCGCAGGAGGGATGGAGGCCGGGCCCGACGGGCAGCTGTGCCTGCCGCGCAACGCCGCCTAACGCCGCCCGCCCGGAGGAGAAGAGGCCTCGCCCGGGCCGAAGCCCGAAGACGAGCCGGCCCCGGTGCCCGAGACAATATAACACATACCCCCAAAGTAAGACACAGTGGGGCTTTTGGGGGTAAAAAGATAGTAAGACACTGCCTTACTATCGGGGAAACACGGTAATAAGTTTTTCACAGATAAAATCGCTCTGATCTGAATAGACCTTGACTCCAACTGGAAGGCAGTGTCGGCTGACAACAAGTCAGTCAAGGTGACAGGGGCTCATCTTAGTCCTGTTGTGTGGGAGGAGTTTGACCTGGTAACACCTGATGAAGTGGATAAGGCCATGAAAACTCTGAGCTCCGTCACCAATTTATTGAACCCATGTCCCTCCTGATTGGTTTTAGCCAGCAGGGAGGTGACATGGGGCTGGATCCAGGTGATTGCCAACACTTCTCTGAGGAAGGAGTCCTTTCAGTTTCAGAAGTTGTTTATCATAAACCACTTTGTACTTTGAATTATGCAGCTGCTACACCATCTTCGCTAAAGAACTAGTAGTTTTCATCCTATACTTCTCTAAGGTATATTTTATTTCCATCTGCCAAGATTCAGTTTTGGGGATATTTAGATTCACTGATGGTTTATGTTCATCAGTTTGCAGACAAAAACATTGCAGCACAGATGGGCATCAATGAACAAAAGCTGCTAAGTGTCCATCATTCCCAGCTCAAAATTTCTTTGCTGATTGAAAATTGTGCATCTGGGAAAGACATATTCTTTAAAAAAAATATAATAAGAAAAGCAGACATATAAATAAAAGAAAACAAGTTTTCAGATTTCCAAGATCTGAATGGAAGAAAATATGAAATATGAAAATATAGAAATGTGATCAAGATCAATTTTAGATTGATTTGCATATTATTTGATAGGTAAGGCAAAGGATCTCTCTCTCTCTCTCTATACATATGAAATCACATTCACCATCTTCAGGCTGGAGTTCCAATCTTTGTGTTGTTGTAAATGAAATATTTGCAACTGACATTTCTTCCTGGTATGTAGTGTGGGGGTGGAGATTTGCTTTGAATGTAGCAAATAGATTGGGTGACTATGCTTCAGTGATCTGATTGGTTGGTGTAATCATAGTTATTAGAAGGAATGACATGAAGATTTTATGAAGTGTTTTGTTTAAGGTTGATTTCCAAATGTAAAATTCTAAAATCATAATAATTAAAAGGATTGACATGTTGATTATTATGAAGTGTTTATTTTGTTTAAGGCTGGTTTCCAAATCTCTGGCAGGCGGGAGGTATCATCCCTTTTATTTAAAGAAAAGGGTCTCCTTTCAATTTCGATAGCTTCTAGAGAGATTCTTCTATATAAATTCTCTGTTTTGTGGAGTAATTTAGTTTTTTCAAAGTCAATTTCGTGCCCTGTTTTTTTAATGTGCTGGACAAGGGATGAGGTCTTTTCTTGTTTTTTGACTGCATTCACATGTTCTGCTATGCGTTGGCTCACTCTTCGGTTAGTTTGTCCAATGTATGTGGCTGCACATGTTTTGCAAGGGATTTCGTAGATTCCTTGGTATTCCAATTGGATTTTATCTTTGGGGCTCCTTAGGATATTAGATATTTTTTGGTTAGTGCAAAATGAGGTTTTGATGTTATGTTTGTGCAGAATTTTACTAATTTTATCCGTGGTGCCTTTGATGTAAGGAAGGATGGTGGTGCCATTGTCCTGTTCTTGATCTTGTTTTTTGGGGGGTGTCTCTTTATTGATTAGGTTTGTTATTGTTTTCTCTTTGAATCCATTAGAAATTAGTACATCTTTGAGTTTGTCCAATTCAGTTTTTAAGTGCTCATGGTCAGCTAAGCGTTTGGTTCTGGTGATGAGAGTTTTGGCCACTGAGGTGATTTGTGCGGGGTGGTGGTGTGAGTGTGCATTTAGATAACGGTTGGTATGGGTTTTCTTTTGGTAGATAGTATGTCCTAGGCTGCCATTGGGTTTTTTATAGACCAGTACATCTAGAAAGGGAAGTTGATCATTGATTTCTGTTTCCATAGTAAACTGTATCTTGGGGTGTAGGCTGTTGAGATGTGTGAGGAAATTGTCTAGTTTTTCTTTACCATGTGGCCAAATTACAAAGGTATCATCAACATATCTCAGCCAAAGTTTGGGTTTGTATTTGGCTTGCTCTAAAGCATTATTTTCGAAATATTCCATATAGAGGTTGGCTATGACAGGTGATAGAGGTGATCCCATGGGGGCTCCCTCTATCTGTTTACCATGGGATCACCTCTATCACCTGTCATAGCCAACCTCTATATGGAATATTTCGAAAATAATGCTTTAGAGCAAGCCAAATACAAACCCAAACTTTGGCTGAGATATGTTGATGATACCTTTGTAATTTGGCCACATGGTAAAGAAAAACTAGACAATTTCCTCACACATCTCAACAGCCTACACCCCAAGATACAGTTTACTATGGAAACAGAAATCAATGATCAACTTCCCTTTCTAGATGTACTGGTCTATAAAAAACCCAATGGCAGCCTAGGACATACTATCTACCAAAAGAAAACCCATACCAACCGTTATCTAAATGCACACTCACACCACCACCCCGCACAAATCACCTCAGTGGCCAAAACTCTCATCACCAGAACCAAACGCTTAGCTGACCATGAGCACTTAAAAACTGAATTGGACAAACTCAAAGATGTACTAATTTCTAATGGATTCAAAGAGAAAACAATAACAAACCTAATCAATAAAGAGACACCCCCCAAAAAACAAGATCAAGAACAGGACAATGGCACCACCATCCTTCCTTACATCAAAGGCACCACGGATAAAATTAGTAAAATTCTGCACAAACATAACATCAAAACCTCATTTTGCACTAACCAAAAAATATCTAATATCCTAAGGAGCCCCAAAGATAAAATCCAATTGGAATACCAAGGAATCTACGAAATCCCTTGCAAAACATGTGCAGCCACATACATTGGACAAACTAACCGAAGAGTGAGCCAATGCATAGCAGAACATGTGAATGCAGTCAAAAAACAAGAAAAGACCTCATCCCTTGTCCAGCACATTAAAAAAACAGGGCACGAAATTGACTTTGAAAAAACTAAATTACTCCACAAAACAGAGAATTTATATAGAAGAATCTCTCTAGAAGCTATCGAAATTGAAAGGAGACCCTTTTCTTTAAATAAAAGGGATGATACCTCCCGCCTGCCAGAGATTTGGAAACCAGCCTTAAACAAAATAAACACTTCATAATAATCAACATGTCAATCCTTTTAATTATTATGATTTTAGAATTTTACATTTGGAAATCAACCTTAAACAAAACACTTCATAAAATCTTCATGTCATTCCTTCTAATAACTATGATTACACCAACCAATCAGATCACTGAAGCATAGTCACCCAATCTATTTGCTACATTCAAAGCAAATCTCCACCCCCACACTACATACCAGGAAGAAATGTCAGTTGCAAATATTTCATTTACAACAACACAAAGATTGGAACTCCAGCCTGAAGATGGTGAATGTGATTTCACCGAAACGTCGCATAGACATGCAAAACATTACACAGGGCAAAACCCGAACTCAGAACAATCTACATACATATACCCGTGAAAATTTACGAAAACATATATATATATATATATATATATATATATATATATATATATATATATATATATGTTTTCGTAGATTTTCACGGGTACAGGTATGACGGTCTTGGAATATTCGGTTTCTTCCCATGTAGGATTTGGAAATTTCCAAGTCCTACACGGGAAAAAACCTGAATATTCACATATATATATGTCACATGTTTTTTTGCTGAATTTGAAAATTAAGGGAGATTAGGATAGATCTATTTCGGCCTTATTTTGGCCTCATAAGCTAGCCATACCCACTGGGACTTGAACCTGCAACCTTTGCCTTGTAAGGCAGAGAATTATCCTCTAGGCTACAGTATCCAATCCCTTCAGCTCTGCACCAGGGAAGGGTTACATATTTTTGTATCAAATCACCCTTACGTATTGAAGGAACATCACAGCTCCTTATTTGCCTCTCGACCCAACCCAGGGCCATTTCCAAGGCAGTTAATTTTATTGATAGCCGACAATTCTATCTATCTGTGTCACATGTTTTTTTGCTGAATTTGAAAATTAAGGGAGACTAGGATAGATCTATTTCGGCCTTATTTTGGCCTCATCAGGGACTTGAACCTGCAACTTTTGCCTTGTAAGGCAGAGAATTACCCTTTAGGCTACAGTATCCAATCCCTTCAGCTATATATATATCCAAACCAATCCAATCCAATCTCCTATCAAGGGATATAAGAAATCTTAATTTGCAAACTGTTCCTGATAGAATGCTATGCAGAAAAAAAATACGTTTCTTGGTGTTTAATCAATTTGTCAACACAGAAATTTGTTTTTAAAATTGGTTTCAAAGTACAGTGGTACCTCTACTTAAGAACTTTTCCAAATAAGAACCAGGTATTCAATATTTTTTTTGCCTCTTCTTAAGAACCATTTTCTACTTAAGAACCCTAGCCCAGAAAAATTTCCCAGGAAATTTGAGAGCGGCACGAAGGCCCAGCAAGTTTCCTGCCACTCCCATTTTAATCCTGGCCATCTTGGGCTTTTCTGGGCTGCCAGAGCAGCCTTTCAGTGGTGCTTAAGGAGGCTTTGGCAGTCCAGAGCAAATGAAGAATTTTCCTTTCTCTGGGCACTTGGACAGGGAATAAACCCCTGCCAGCAGGGCCACCATCAGGAATTTTGGGGCCCCATACAGCCTAAGTGTCTGCCCCCCCGCCATTTTAAAACTATTTTAAGTTGCCAAGCCACTCCATCCCCCGGGGATAATTTCCCGCTTCACGCCAAGCGAGGCGGTCCCATAGGCCAGTGTTTCCCAACCTTGGCAACTTGAAGATATCTGGACTTTAACTCCCAGAATTCCCCAGCCAGTGAATGCTGGCTGGGGAATTCTGGGAGTTGAAGTCCAGATATCTTCAAGTTGTCAAGGTTGGGAAGCACTGCCATAGGCTATTTCAGGAACTGGGTTAAGCCGATTGTGTGGACTCGTCCAGGAGAAAGAAAGAAGCGGGAGTGACAAGGGAAAGAAAGATCCTAGCATCGGTCAGGCGGAGCGAGGCTTATTTACGGCTCCTTGGCGGGGGCTGGCGGGGGTTTAAGAAAGGGGAGCCCGCCGGGCACGAGGGAATGCTGGCCGCGCGGGACTCTGAGGCCAGCCTTGCAGCTTCTCGGCGGGAGGAGCCGAAAGCCACCGGGAGAGGACTGGGCTCAGCAGGAGAAGCGCCGCCGCCCCCATTATTCAATTTCCCCGGGCCCGTGACGCGACTCCCAGGAGTACCGGTCTATCGGCGGCCCTGCCTGCCAGTGCCCAGAGAAAAGAAATGCTTCCTCTTTTCTGAGCAGCTGAGGAGTCACCACAGCGAAGGAAAGGTACCGGCTACAAAGTGAGTGAGTGAGAGGAGAGGGGAGCCCTTCAGCATGGGAAGAAAGAGGCAGCAGGTAGCAGCAGCAGCAGCAGCCAGTGTATGGGAGGCAGCCTTGCACCGGATATATTGGAGGCACGTGCTCCTCCTAACCGCCTCAGAGTCCCTCTTTTTTTTTAATCCTTAAAGTTTTGGATTTTTTTTATTTCCCTAGATTTACCTTCTTTCTTCACCAGTGACTCTCCTCCTCCTCTTCTTCCTCCTCCTTCTCCCATCCAAATTCCGAGCTTTTATTTCTTTCCTAATGGGTTTGCGCTCATTATTTGCTTTTACATCGATTCCTATGGGAAAAAATTGCTTCTTCTTAAGAACGTTTCTACTTAAGTAGATGTACCACTGCAAATCTTAATACTCTTACATTGGTTTAGTTGCAAGATTTAGAAATTATGTATGTGGGATTCTGTTCATTTTTGTCCATTTACCTCTGCATGTATTTTCAACTTCCTAAATTCCTCATTTCCATCAAGTACCAGGAAGAAACATCAGAGGACTTATTTAAGACTGAAAATTGTGGGTAGCTAAGCAGACTTCAGAGAATAAAAACATCTGGAACAAAAAAAGATCACCAGCAGCCACACTGTCTGCAACTTCCAACAATGGCATAAATTCAATACCACCAGCAGAACTTCAAAAGAAATTTTTAAGTACACTGAGACTATAATAAAAAGGGAAAATTTTCTTCCTATGGGAAGAAATCTCCTGAAAAACTGCAAGGCAGATTTTTATCACAGCATAACTCAACATGTCTGCAAAATTGTTGTTCATTTATTCTTCTCCTTCTTTCACATGCTGCTTTATGACTCTCAGTTTTTATAAGGCAAAGGGGACACTTAATTGGGAGACAAGGTTCATATTGGTCATTTTACAACTTCTTCCTGTCTATCATGGTTGTCATTGTAAGAATCGGCAAACTCTTGCTCCAATACAATTCGACTGGAGATTTGCCAATACTGTACTTGTAGTCTGTGGAATGTTATATCTTCCATATAAAGGATACTTATAATAAAATCAAAGGCTTGGAAAACATATCTGATGGATTTTTAGCACTAGAGTGCCTTCCGTCCCCTGTCCTATTGCTCTCCTATATCTCCTATACCTTTCTTCTATTCCTATATTTCTTCTTCTATTCTTTCATTGATATGTTCTATTACTTCATCTTCTTTTCTATTATTTTGCTGCACGAATCCCAGCAACCAGTTAGGTCCCACAGAGTGGATCTTCTCCGGGTCCCGTCAACTAAGCAATGTCGCCTGGCGGGACCCAGGGGAAGAGCCTTCTCTGTGGCGGCCCCGGCCCTCTGGAACCAACTCCCCCCAGAGATTAGAACTGCCCCCACCCTCCTTGCCTTTCGTAAACAACTTAAAACCCACCTCTGCCGCCAGGCATGGGGGAATTGAGATCCTCTTTCCCCCTAGGCCTTTACAATTATATGCATGGTATGTATGTATGTATGTTTGGTTTTTATATTAATAGATTTTTAATCATCAGTGCCAAATTACTATTGTACACTGTTTTATTGTCGCTGTTAGCCGCCCCGAGTCTCTGGAGAGGGGCGGCATACAAATCCAATAAATAAATAAATAAATAAATATTTCTTAGATATATTTTACTATGAGTATCTCCTCTATAACCTTCATCATGTATTTTATTATGTATATATAGATATATACCCACTAAAACCCTCATTGTGTATTGGACTAAATAAATAAATAAATAAATAAACAAACAAACAAACAAATAAATAAATAAATAAATAAATAAATATAAAGTTGAGTTTGAAGTTTTCCAACAACAGCGTATACTCAGGATGTTGGCTGAATCTAATTACAAAATATACAGTGGAAATCTTTCTTGTTTTCCCATCCTTTTCTCAGTCCCAACTACAGTCTTAGACTTTTCTGAAAGCTCCTGTTTTAGAAAGCAATGAGTATCAGAGTTAATAATAAACAATTGCGTATCTTGAACTATAACAATTTGAAGTTCACAACTTGAGTTAGACAATGCAGAAAAACCAACTCATAGGGCTTTAGATAAAGGTGCTAAAAAGTATGGGAGACAAAATAAACTAGAGGCTTTCTACTGGAAAAGAGCAGATAAAGTAACAGAATACAAGGGGAAAAAACTCTGGACAAATTTATCCTGTTTGAACAGTAGAAGAGTGCTACACTTACATTGTACAAAACCCACTTTAAATGCCACTATCTATGATGAGGTCAGCACTATACTGTGGGTTAAAAAGGATTTAATTTTAATTTTGTAATGTGAAGTCTTCGTGAGATACAGGTTGTCCTGGATATTCTGGTGTTTATCCTGTTAATCAGAAAATAATAGCAAAGGTTTGTTCTCTCTGTGCACAGAACTGTCTGTGCAGCCTTTGAAAGAGCAGGACAGAAGCTATGACATTGTATAATGATAGTAATGGAGACTTACTATCTATTGCAATATTAGAAAATGTGTCACTTTTTATCTTCATTTGTTCAACGAGTCCTTGCATCTGTAAGCGGATATAATGAATGCTTCAAAACTACCTTGATAGAGTAATGATCAGGGTGGGCTTCTGCCCGGATTTGGGGGGGGGGGGATGCAGTGGGGTAGTAAAAATGGAGCTTCTCCCCAAAGCACCCAATTTGCACTGAAAGATGTGGAAAGAAAATGCATAAGCCATGCCCACAGTGTGGTAGTAAAAATTTTGGTAGCCCTTCACTGGTTATGATCTATAGTAGAAGTGAATAATATATAGTTTTTAAATGTTGTCGAAAACTAATTTCTATTATCCCATGTCAGATGGCCAATGATGGAGGAGGATGGCAGGAATACTGATACATATGAGAACTGGATATCGGACATCTCTGATTCAAAGTTTCTCTTTATATGAGAGTTTTTCTTTGTATGAAATGTTTTGAAATAAAAGCATTACATTTTAGTTGTAGATACACTATGCTTTGGTTTAATAAGGCATATTGAAGAAAGTGAATATTAAATATTTGCTAGTGTATTTTATATTTGCTAGTGTATTTCCTAGTGAATTTTCTGCTAGTTAGGCAGAAAAATGACAAATGTATGACAAAATGACAATATATTCTTTGTGACTTTTGTGATGAAAAACTACGCCCACACCCACCCATACCCATATATCCCTTTGAACTTTAAAAAGTTTATTGTTTGAAGCTATCAAAATGCAAAAGAGAATGCATAAATGGAATGAATTATAATTTTATACAACGGGCAAGCTATAAAATGGATTTTACCCTTAAACAATTGAAGAGAAGAAAATGAGACTTTTGAGATAGTAATATTCCAAAATCATGTTAATAAATTATCTTTGCAGCATGTTTCATTTTTCCTCAAAGTAGTAAGTAAATTTTGTAATTGTGAGATTATTAACCCTTTCCTCTGTATCAAGTTAAAACTATATATTAGCATTGAGCTTTGTGTCTTGTTTTAAGTACTTTTTTTCTGCCAAAATGACTATATGACTGCAACTTGTTGTTTGCATCCTTACAATTTATATTAATATTGATTCTTTCCTGATTGCTTATTTGTACTCTATGACAATCATTAAGTGTTGTACCTCTTTATTTTTGAAAATGTATCTTTTCTTTCATGTACACTGAGTACTATGACTAGTACTAAGTGTTGTATATAATGACTCTTGATGAATATATTTTATTTTTTGCTTTATGTACACTGAGAGCATATGCACCAAAGACAAATTCCTTGTGGGTCCAATCACACTTGACCGATAAAAAATTCTATTCTATTCTATTCTATTCTAGTCTAGTCTAGTCTAGTCTAGTCTAGTCTAGTCTAGTCTATTCATTCCAATTAAGGACAATTGCAGAATGATGCAAAATATTTGACTAAAATTGTTGTGATAAAGGTGGGAGCTTTATATCTTTCTTTTTTCTTGATTATATTCTTATTTTTCTTCCTTTTTCTTTTTCTTTAATCCTTTTTCTTTCTTTTCTTCACTTTTTGCTTTTTCTTTTTATTCTTTTCAGTTTGCATTAGTTCTTTTTAATGTTGTAATCATAATTTGAGTAAATTTACTGTATAGGAACATGCTGATGGATAGAAATGGAAACTTTAAGTTTTCCAGGATTCCATTCTATTAAAAGGAATATATTACAACCTTGCCTGAACTCTCATTCTTCTAATCTCTTGTTTCAGTTGTAGTGGAGGAAAGTATCTCATCATTCGGAAGCAATATTTGGTGCAGCTGGATTCTGCAAATAGAAGAGAGATGTGTCATTCCATTCTTTGCCTTGGGCAGCAAAAGCTCAGGACCAGTTTCTTCCCATACTATTATATATTCTTTGGAGTGAGTAGAACCTGCAATTGGTAGAAAGAAAGAAAGAAAGTTTTCAGGGACAATTATTATTATTATTATTATTGTTGTTGTTGTTGTTGTTGTTGTTATTGTTTTATTCGACTCAGGGTGGCCTACAACAATATAAAAATACAACACACTGGATTCAACGGGATGGAGGACTAAGAAGAAAGCAAAGTTTCTAGAGAAATGTGTCCTAAATATTTCTCTGAACTGATGTGAGTGATTAAAAAGAAACTTTCTTAAATAACTGCATATTGCTAGACAAGTGCATTCCAGGAAGTGTTTTGCAAGATTGGTTGGTTACAATACATTTTGATTTTAGCAAAGCTTTTTACAAAATATAGTATGATAGTCCAATTAATAAGTTTATTAAGTGTAGAACCGTTAGCTGTAGTTCAGCAGTTCAAATCTTACCACCGGCTCAAGGTTGACTCAGCCTTCCATCCTTCTGAGTGTTCTGTCGGGCTCTCTGGTAGAATCCTCCCAAAAATTCACAGGTACAAATTTCAGACACACACACGTTTGAAAATTCAAAACAATGTTCTTTATCATGAAAATTCACTTAAACTCTTTTGGTATAGCAAACAGCACTGGTCTCCAAACAAACTGGTAATTTGTACAAGTCCCTTATCAGTTCTGTGATACTTAGCTTGCAGCTGTGAGGCAATTCACAGTCCTTCTTCTTTCACAAAGTGAAACACACTTTGCCCTGGTTTAGTTTCAAAGCGGGGGAAAATCAGCACACAAAAGGTCAAAGTCAGTAAAGCAGTCACGAAACACAACGATCAGATAATCCTCCACAATGGCCAAACCCACAGGCTGCTATTTATAGCAGCCTCACTAATGACCACAGCCCCACCCAACCACAGGTGGCCTCATTTTCTTTGATAATAATCTCTCAGTTGTTGTTGCCTATGCATCGCTCTCCACATGCGTGGCTGTATCATTAACTCTTGTTCTGAATCCAAGGAGGAGCTAGATAATTGATCTCCTTCTGAGCTGTCTGCCACACTCTCCTCCTCCCTGTCACTCATGTCTTCTTGGTCAGAGGAGCCTTCATCAGCAGATTACACCAGGGGGGGGGTGCAAATAGGCCTGCAGCATGTGGATGTCTCCCCCACATCCACAGTCCCTGGGGCAGGAGCTGGGCCAGAGCTAACCACAACAATACATAGCTGACTAAAAAATAGGGGTTCAAAAAGGCTCGTCTGTGGTTTCTCATTGAACTGGAAGTATACATTGAATTGCGTACCAGGTACCTTAGTTTTCAACAGTTTTATTAAAGGATGAAGAGTACAGAGAACATGTAATAGATTTGCAGATGACACCAAACTGGGTAAAATAATTAATATTGTAAATGAACAAAACGTATTTCAAAATTATATTTATACATTAACAGACAAAATGTGAAGTTTTTCAGCAAGGAAATGGAAACCTAATGCACAGTTACAGGATGGGATGGCTGCTTTAGAATATTATATGTGTAAAGGATATTAAAATTGTCTGAGATCACAAGTTAAATTTCAGTTGGCAGTATGAAGTGGCTATTATGAAAATTAATGCACCTTTAGACTCTCTCAATACACATATAATTTCCAAAATATCGGAAATAAGTTTCAGTATATTCTTCGCTTGTCAAGTTGAGATTTATGTTCCAATCTGGGCACAATTTTTTAAAGAAGATTCAGATATATTTAACAATATATTTAAACAGGATGAAGATGAACCAAGATTGATCAGAGGACTGGAAATATCCCATTACAGGGAGAGATTGAGGGAGTTAATAATGTTTAGCTTTTAAGATTTTGCAGCAATATTTGAGAACCTGTTATCTAAGAAAATTATATTCATACCTATTCAGAGCAAGGTACATAACGTACAGTATATACCAGTTAAATGATGGGAAAACCTCCTTAACAGTAAAAAAAAACCCCAAACCACTGTTTCTTCAAAAGAGAAACAAAACAAAACAACTCAAGCTGCTTTGGGGAAAATGAAAAATGGTCCCATTATGGATTAAAAGCTTTTCTTCTCAAATAAATCATTCACTTTCCCAAATGAATCATCTAGTTCAACAACTCCATTCAATGCTAATTGGAAGTTTGTGGTAAGGCTGGTCCAATGGTGTCAACAGGAAACAGTAGTTTCTGGTGACAATGATTGATGGTTGGCAGAGAATGAATGGCCCTTCCCCTTTTTCTTCTTCTTCTCCCATGTTTTTCCACTCCCAAATGGAAGTGGATAGATGGGCTTTCTACTGGGAATGACAGTATCATTAGTACAGCTCTGAGAAAGGCTGAGACACCATAGTTCCCCATGGAGTCTGGCAGAATGTCTGACTACTGGCATGGTGAGACTGGTAGGTCCCAAAGTCTCATTAAAGAAGTGATGGAAAAGGCAGTTTTAAGTCACAGTAATGGGTTCTCATAATCTATTATGAAATGCGATCTTGATCAATGACTAGGAGAAGGACAACACATGAATACCATATATACTATCCAGAATATACCTGTGATATAGTAGTCCTTTGGGTTCAAAGAAGACAGGCTATTTCATCGGTGAACAGTGAACAGATTTCCACTGCAAGTACAAAGTCTAACACAATGCATTTGCTAGTGAAGATGTCTGATCTACTCAATGAACTTCTTCTGGGCTTATTTTATGGCAAATATCTTGTCTGCGGTACTCTTTTCGGGCTAAAAACCTTGTAGAGATTTCTTTCTGAGACAGTGCCAAGTCTGTTCCGGAGAATGCAGGAAAAGACCTTGTCTGGGATGGGTAGCAGTGAGATATCCCCGTATTTCTGCAGTCTGGCTTTCCTTAGTTTTATAGAGAACCACAATGAAAGCCATCACATAAGTCATTGGGCATCTCCTCTGTGGACCAAAAAGCTTCCTGCAAGGTGTTTGGGTCTGGTGCTTCGTTGATTGATTAATTGTTTGATTGTTTGATTGTTTGATTTGTTTTTATTCATTCATTCATTCATTCATTTATTTAAGTTGAAAGGGAAAACAGCATGACCCCCTCCTCTCTGTGGCAACCCCTCAAGTACCTGTAGACTGCTATCATGTTCCCACTGGTCCTTCTTTTCTCTAGGCTATCCATGCCCAGTCCCAGCAATCTCTCTTCATAAGTCTTGGTATCTAGTCCCCTAATCATTTTGCTTGCTCTTTTCTGCACCTTCTCCAGAGTTTCAATGTCTCTTTTGAAGTGTGGTGACCAGAACTGAATGCAGTACTCCAGATGTGGTCTGACCAGGGTGTTATAGAGTTGTATTAATACCTCTCTGGTCTTGGAGTGTATCCCCTGTTGATACAGCTTAGGATTGTATTGGCCTCTTTAGCCGCTGCTGATCTCAGTAGGAACGTGCTCCTGCTCTTTATTTTAGCTCATTTTCAAGATTGCTTTCTTGATCTTATCAGTATCCCTATAGAAGGAGTTCTACAACATCTAAGACTGCCATCTGAAGAATCTATTGTAAGACATCATGATGACCAACTGTGGATGGTCTAATGAGTATGCCGGAAATGTTGAAGAAATGTTCCGCCCCGTAGTTTTTCACTTCTTTCTCATGCTTGATAAGGCTCAACCCATCAGATGACAGCTAAGAGGAAGTGTCCTGATTTAGAAGGGCTATAAACAGTCTTTATGATGCTGAAGGATTCTCTGGTGGCATACATGTCTGCATAGTGTGCCAACCGATGAGCTTTCCTTTGCTACCACTTATCTTGCCTTTCTCGCAGTTCTGTCTGTATTTTGGACTGCAGGTGCTTAAACTTATCTTTCTTTGAGGCAGATGATAGATTGTGCTGGATTGTGATGGATTAATAATTTGATGAATAATAATTTGATGAATAATCAAATTATCACAGATAATCCCCACTCGGTTAAAGACCTTGGTATACTAATAACAAAAGATTTAAGTGCCAAAGCCCATTGCAACAATATAGCCAAGAAGGCTTCAAGAGTTGTAAACCTAATCCTACGTAGCTTCTGCTCTGGCAATCTCACACTACTTACCAGAGCTTACAAAACTTTTGCCAGACCCATCCTCGAATACAGCTCATCTGTTTGGAACCCATATCGCACCTCAGACATCAACACCCTTGAAAATGTCCAAACATACTTCACCAGAAGAGTCCTTCACTCCACCACTCGAAATAGAATACCCTACGAGACTAGACTTTCAATTCTGGGCCTAGAAAGTTTAGAACTAAGATGCCTTAAACAAGATCTAAGTATTGCCCACAAGATCATATGCTGCAACGTCCTGCCTGTCGGCGACTACTTCAGCTTCAACCAAAACAACACAAGAGCACACAACAGATTTAAACTTAATATTAACCGCTCCAAACTTGACTGTAAAAAATATGACTTCAGTAACCGAGTTGTCGAAGCATGGAACTCATTACCGGACTCCATAGTGTCATCCCCAAACCCCCAACACTTTACCCTTAGTTTAACTACGGTTGACCTATCCAGATTCCTAAGAGGTCAGTAAGGGGTGAGTACAAGTGCACTAGAGTGCCTTCTGTCCCCTGTCCTATTGCTTTCCTATATCTCCTATACCTTTCTTCTATTCCTATATCTCTTCTTCTATTCTTTCATTGATATGTTCTATTACTATACCTTCTTTTCTATTATTTCTTAGATATATTTTACTATGAGTATCTCCTCTATAACCTTCATCATGTATTTTACTATGTGTGTATAGATATATATCCACTAAAACCCTCATTGTGTATGGGACAAAGTAAATAAACAAAATAAATAAATAAATAAATAAATAAATAAATAAAAGCTCATCTGTACAGTGGTTTAATTCATGTTCATGCTAAGAATGTATTTTTTTTGTTTTTATGAACATGTGAAAGGCTCCCCAGCTGCATAGTTTCTCTGACATATTTCTCCATTAACAAATGTTTCTTATGAATGTGCATAATATAAAGTCTTGTATTCCTCATTAGTGAGTATTCTTGCTCTTCTGTGCATGGGCTTGGAGAAAAATGATTAACAATAATCAAATCCCTCGGTTTAATTTAAAAGTAGGTCACCAATTTCTGTATGAATATGGTGATATCTAACTAAAGAGTTTTGTATTGGTTCACTAAACTGGCTGCATATCATGTTTTCCAAATTGTTCACCTGGTTTTGAGTTTTGAAATTGCTACTCAGGTGAGCCCAACAAATGCAACCAAGAGATATTACAAGGCTTCAATCGTGATGGGTTGGATTGCTAGTTGAGTCTCGAGGGACCATCAGTTTCAGAATATGTTTGGCAATGTCTTGGGAGACACAAGTTTTGTGCAAAGAATTTATATATTGTGGTCCTTGTTAGCATTCCGATGGCCTATATTTTTTATCATTTCCATTTATAGTATGGTTAAGAAAAATAAGCCTGAAAAGTAATCATGAAACCTGGATTAAATACAGATTAGAATACTTCATACAATAACATTTCAGGAGTTATTACAAAATAGCAGGGGGGTGGGTAGGATTTAAAGATTAGCAGATCTGTCTTAATGAATGGTGTTTTTTTATTTAAAAAAAAAACCTTTTTCTATCTCATTCCTTCTGTGCTTTAATTTCTATTAATAGAAATTATTTCAGTTACTTTAAAGTTTTTAATAAAATGTGTCCAATCACACTTGGCCAATAAAGAATCCTATTCTATTCTGTTCTGTTCTGTTCTGTTATGATGCTGTACATAAACTGTTTTTTATAAGGTAAAGATCCTAATAGGTGAATGACATATGTAGAAAGCTAAGTCACAGAGATGTAAGTTGAAGACATGTAAGTTTTCAGCTTACAACCATAACTGATCTCAGAGTTACAGTTGGAAGCGGATACTCTTATTATGTAGGAACTGACGTAACTGTTCTGCTTTTATTATTAATTTTGCGGCACTCACTAAGTAAACACAGTGCAGTGGTAAAGCAAATGTCATGGTCATAAAGCAAGCCCTTTGTCCACAATGGACGCTTTTTGTCAGAAAGCAGAAATTAATTCCAGGTTAGGGCAAAAAAAATCATAACTTTCTTCCCACTTCCCACTTATGGCTATAACCATGTTGCTTGTATTTTAAAAATTTATATTGCTTTATTGTTTCCTAGTATGATGTGATTAGTTATCAGTATCCTATGACTAGTACTAAGTGTTGTATCTAAGGATTCTTGCACCAAAGACAAATTCCTTGGCCAGTAAAGAATTCTATTCTGTTCTGTTTTGTTGTGTTCATACAATTATGAACACTATACACAGCCAAAAATGTGATCACATTACTGGGTGGCATGCAGGGGTGGATTCTGACTTGCTTCGCTGTTCCTGCCAAACAGATTATGGAGATGCATTTAAGATTGAAGTTTTAGGTGATCCATCTCTGGTTTAGAAGAAAATTTTGGGAATGATATTTCACTGCTTTCTAAAATAGATTTAACAAATCCATGTTGGACTGTAGATGCCAGCCACAACCACTTTCAAATACTTTTGTCATCTTTGTGCAGCTTAAATTCAGGTGACCATAAGAAAATTTGAAAACTTTTTTACTTTCTGCCATCTCGCCATTATGTAGATTTCTACAGATTATGATTTATAATCTTAATTTTGTATAAAGCCTTAGAATGCATTATAGTAGTTATGCCTTTTAGAAAAATATTTCCACCTTGTTGATCTTGTGTAGAGTGGAAGCTAAACAAGATTGTCAAGGAAGTACAAGTGTTTAAGGCTAGAGCAAATGGGAGCCAGAGGAGTTCTGCAAATAGGCGATGGAAGACCACTTCTACATTAGTGTCAAGAAAACTGCACCAATGTGTTATAAAATTCCCTGGAGATCAGCTGGAATTGAGCATAAAACATAGAATAGCATAGCTAGAAGTATAACAAGCAGGAAAAGGGAGATTGTTATCCTGCTGTATAGAGCGCTGGGGAGACCACATTTGGAATACTGTGTTCAATTCTGGAGATCTCACCTACAAAAAGATATTGATAAATATCCACCCCCCCCCCCATCACTTCTGCTACTGTCATGGCAAAGAGCGAAGGCATTGGAGAAGAGAGAGTACAGGCGGCAAAGGTAGCAGTGGATGTGGGGCATTTTGGAAGAGAGTTCGGACACAGAACATAGCAGGAAGCCAGGGGCATATTGAAGAGAGTTCGGGCACAGAACGTAGCAGGAAGCCAGAGGCATATTGAAGAGAGTTCAGGCACAGAACGTAGCAGGAAGCCAGGGGCATATTGAAGAGAGTTCAGGCACAGAACATAGCAGGAAGCCAGAGGCATATCGAAGAGAGTTCGGGCACAGAACATAGCAGGAAGCCAGGGGCATATTGAAGAGAGCTCAGGCACAGAACGTAGCAGGAAGCCAGGAGCATATTGAAGAGAGTTCGGGCACAGAACGTAGCAGGAAGCCAGGAGCATATTGAAGAGAGTTCAGGCACAGAACGTAGCAGGAAGCCAGGGGCATATTGAAGAGAGTTCAGGCACAGAACGTACCAGGAGAGTTCGGGCACAGAACGTAGCAGGAAGCCAAGAGCATATTGAAGAGAGTTCGGGCACAGAACGTAGCAGGAAGCCAGGGGCATATTGAAGAGAGTTCAGGCACAGAACATAGCAGGAAGCCAGGGGCATATTGAAGAGAGTTCAGGCACAGAACATAGCAGGAAGCCAGAGGCATATCAAAGAGAGTTCGGGCACAGAACATATCAGGAAGCCAGGGGCATATTGAAGAGAGCTCAGGCACAGAACGTAGCAGGAAGCCAGGAGCATATTGAAGAGAGTTCGGGCACAGAACGTAGCAGGAAGCCAGGAGCATATTGAAGAGAGTTCAGGCACAGAACGTAGCAGGAAGCCAGGGGCATATTGAAGAGAGTTCAGGCACAGAACGTACCAGGAGAGTTCGGGCACAGAACGTAGCAGGAAGCCAAGAGCATATTGAAGAGAGTTCGGGCACAGAACGTAGCAGGAAGCCAGGGGCATATTGAAGAGAGTTCAGGCACAGAACGTAGCAGGAAGCCAGGGGCATATTGAAGAGAGTTCAGGCACAGAACATAGCAGGAAGCCAGAGGCATATCAAAGAGAGTTCGGGCACAGAACATATCAGGAAGCCAGGGGCATATTGAACAGAGTTCAGGTACAGAACATAGCAGGAAGCCAGGGGCATATTAAAGAGAGTTCGGGTACAGAACGTAGCAGGAAGCCAGGGGCATATTAAAGAGAGTTCGGGCACAGAACGTAGCAGGAAGCCAGAGGCATATTGAAGAGAGTTCAGGCACAGAACGTAGCAGGAAGCCAGGGGCATATTGAAGAGAGTTAAGGCACAGAACATAGCAGGAAGCCAGAGGCATATCGAAGAGAGTTCGGGCACAGAACATAGCAGGAAGCCAGGGGCATATTGAAGAGAGTTCAGGCACAGAACGTAGCAGGAAGCCAGGAGCATATTGAAGAGAGTTCGGGCAAAGAACGTAGCAGGAAGCCAGGAGCATATTGAAGAGAGTTCAGGCACAGAACGTAGCAGGAAGCCAGGGGCATATTGAAGAGAGTTCAGGCACAGAACGTAGCAGGAGAGTTCGGGCACAGAACGTAGCAGGAAGCCAAGAGCATATTGAAGAGAGTTCGGGCACAGAACGTAGCAGGAAGCCAGGGGCATATTGAAGAGAGTTCAGGCACAGAACATAGCAGGAAGCCAGAGGCATATCGAAGAGAGTTCGGGCACAGAACATAGCAGGAAGCCAGGGGCATATTGAAGAGAGCTCAGGCACAGAACGTAGCAGGAAGCCAGGAGCATATTGAAGAGAGTTCGGGCACAGAACGTAGCAGGAAGCCAGGAGCATATTGAAGAGAGTTCAGGCACAGAACGTAGCAGGAAGCCAGGGGCATATTGAAGAGAGTTCAGGCACAGAACGTAGCAGGAGAGTTCGGGCACAGAACGTAGCAGGAAGCCAAGAGCATATTGAAGAGAGTTCGGGCACAGAACGTAGCAGGAAGCCAGGGGCATATTGAAGAGAGTTCAGGCACAGAACGTAGCAGGAAGCCAGGGGCATATTGAAGAGAGTTCAGGCACAGAACATAGCAGGAAGCCAGAGGCATATCGAAGAGAGTTCGGGCACAGAACATATCAGGAAGCCAGGGGCATATTGAACAGAGTTCGGGTACAGAACATAGCAGGAAGCCAGGGGCATATTAAAGAGAGTTCGGGTACAGAACGTAGCAGGAAGCCAGGGGCATATTAAAGAGAGTTCGGGTACAGAACATAGCAGGAAGCCAGGGGCATATTGAAGAGAGTTTGGGTACAGAACGTAGCAGGAAGCCAGGGGCATATTGAAGAGAGTTCGGACACAGAACGTAGCAGGAAGCCAGGGGCATATTGAAGAGAGTTCAGGCACAGAACATAGCAGGAAGCCAGGGGCATATCGAAGAGAGTTCGGGCACAGAACATATCAGGAAGCCAGGGACATATTGAAGAGAGTTCGGGTACAGAACATAGCAGGAAGCCAGGGGCATATTAAAGAGAGTTCGGACAGTATGCAGCAATATGCCTCTGGCTTGCTGCTATGTTCTGTGCCCGAAATCTCTTCAATATACCTCTGACTTCCTGCTGTGTTCTGTGCCTGAACTCTCTTCAAAATGTACCTTGCCTGCTGCTATGTTCTTTGCTCGATCTCTCTTCCAAAATGTTCTTTGCCTGCTGCTACGTTCTCCGCCCAATTTCGCTTCCAAAGTAACCTCTTGCCTGCCGCTTCCTCCGGTCACTGCTTTCTTTTTCTAAAGCCTTAAAGTTTTGGATTTTCCCAATTGGTTTTCATGCATTATTTGCTTTTACATTGATTCCTATGGGAAACATTGTTTCATTTTATGAACTTTTCTACTTACGAACCTGATCACGGAATGAATTAAGTTCGTAAGACGAGGTACCAATGTATTTAAACTGGGAACTAGCATCTTGAATACAGGAAAATACAAGAAATCCCAATTTTCTATCTCTAAAATAGAAAGCTTAAAGCCTGTCACTAATTACAAAGAAATACAACTTTTTGGGATAGTACAGACTCACTGATACAAACTAGGATAAACTGGTTTTGAGAATCAGTAAAATGAAATCCCAGAAAAAAATATATCTAAGAACAGATTTCTCTTTCTCTTGTGTTATTCCCCAGATGTTTGTTTCGGAGAGCCTTTGTGTTTGAAATTTAGACCCGTCTTGCTTATATCAGTTTTCTAGGCATAGTGCCTCCCTTTATATTTCACTAGAGGACAAAAGTTGATGTACTTTACTTTGAAACGATGGGAAAGAAATACATAAAAAAAGATTTCTTTCCTGGCACCTGCAGTGCAGAGTTTCTTGTAAGAAGGATCTCTTTCCTCTTTTTCATCTGTAATTCATCACTCCACCTTCCTCCTTTAAGTCGCATATAAGCAGTTGCCTTCCATTAATATGCCACAGGGATATTATCACTGAAAAGAGTTGAAGTCATCTTAAAAAATCTCTTGACTTAATGCAGAAATTAGGGCAATGCATTAATGTATCAACAGGACACCCTCCCCTTAATACTTTAAACATGCCCTACCAATGTTGGAGAGGATAAAAAAGCTGTTTATTGGGAGCAGTTCTAGCTTTACTATGGAATAAGAAGTAGTACCAAGAAAGAGAGACTTTAAATATAGAATACATTATAGATGCCTATTGAATGATTAGGAGTGTTTTGGATTATAGTGGATCCAATCACATTTAGAGGATTAGATTTCCTTATACGGAGGAGAACGGTTTGAAAAGATCTTTTTTTTTGGTCCCATATTTTTCAGAAAAATCCTTTCCCTACCATTGGAAGTGGCAAAAATTGCCCAGGGCATGTCAAAAAGTACTAAGAAGTTTGACATACTTAATTCTGCCAGTTTCCACTTCCCTATCTTCTGCCACTTCAGTTAAAAGCACAGTATAATTCTGTTCCACTGCTGCCTCCAGATGTAATTTCAAAATAGGGAGAGTTTCAGTTCTTTTTCTGTGTAAGATTTATTTCCTTTTGTGACTCTTTCTTGGGCCATAAGAGGATTGGGATGCTATGCATAACAGATAAAGCATTTATAATCCCTTTCAACAAGCAGAAAATTATGTCTCCTAGTATCCAGGTATCTGACTAACACCTTGGCTTTCAATTGTTCTTAAATAGTTAAATAGATAAGTCATATTATCTCAGTTTGAAATCTGTATTCTATTTAAAAAAAATATACAGTGATACCTTGTCTTACAAACTTAATTGGTTCCGGGACGAGGTTCTTAAGGTGAAAAGTTTGTAAGACGAAACAATGTTTCCCATAGGAATCAATGGAAAAACGTTTAATGCGTGCAAGCCCAAAATTCACCCCTTTTGCCAGCCGAAGCACCCGTTTATGCGCTGCTGGGATTCCCCTGAGGCTTCCCTCCATGGGAAACCCCACCTCCGGACTTCTGTGTTTTTGCGATGCTGCAGGGGAATCCCAGCAGTGCAAAAATGAGCGCTTCGCTGGCAACCGAAGTCCGGAGGTGGGGTTTCCCAGTGAGGAGGGCATCAGTGAAATCACAGCATCTCAAAAACACTGAAGTCCTCGAAACCCCACCTCTGGACCTCTGTGTTTTTGCAATGCTGCGATTTCACTGAGGCTCCCCTCTCTGGGAAACCCCACCTCCGGACTTCCATTGCCAGCAAAGTGCCCATTTTTGCGCTGCTGGGATTCTCCTGCAGCATCACAAAAACACAGAAGTCCGGAGGTGGCGTTTGCCATGGAGGGGAGCCTCAGGGGAATCTCAGCAGCACAAAAAAAGAGTGCTTCGCTGGCAACGGAAGTCCGGAGGTGGGGCATCCCAGTGGCGGCGATGGGTTTGTAAGGTGAAAATAGTTTGTAAGAAGAGGCAAAAAAATCTTAAACCCCAAGTTTGTATCTCAAAAAGTTTGTATGACGAGGCGTTTGTAAGACGAGGTATCACTGTATATTTATTGTGTTTCTCTAACGCCTAATGAATGGCTGTGAAAGTTGGACCATAAGAAAGGCTGAACGCCAACGAATTGAGGCCTTTGAACTCTGGTGCTGGAGAAGATTCCTGCGAGTCCCTTGGACTGCAAGGTGATCAAATTGGTCAGACCTAGTGGAGATCAACCTTGACTGCTCTTTAGAAGACCAGATCCTGAAGATGAAACTCAAATACAGTGGCCACCTAATGTGAAGGAAGGACTCAGTGGAGAAGAGCCTAACGCTGGAAAGACTGAGGGCAAAAGAAGAAAGGGACAACAGAGAATGAGGTGGCTGAATGGAGTTACTGGAGCAATCAGCATGAACTTAAATGGACTCTGGGCGATGGTAGAGGACAGAAAGGCCTTCCGGTTTGGTGGAGATCGTGGCGGGATGTGTCTGGCAGGGCTCTGCCAGGCGAATCCCTTCTACCCCCTCCGAAGGTCGCATTTGCGATCGGATCGGGCCCGGATGGCCCGATCCATGAACAGGGGGCTCTCCTCTGCCCGAGGACCCATCGCCAGGACTCCGGAGGCAGCGGTTCGCCCCGCAGCTTCGGAGACGGGAGAACCGCTCCTCTTTGTATAAGAGGACCGGCCAGCACTTTCTCCCCTCACTCAGCGGGAAGAACAAAAATCAAAGAACTGAAAGTATAAATATCTACATCTACATTGAAAAAGAATATAGCAGAGAAAGGACCTAAGGTAAAAATTTCCATTGTGTTTCGTGTTTAAAGCCAGAAGATCGTAAAAGTTCTAAGTAAAAGTTTTTTTTTCCTCCAGGGCGAAAGTGAAAGTTTTTTCTTGTTTAAACTCATCCGCAAATAACAGCCGGACCTAATTCTTTTTTTCACTTTTACTTTTCCATCTTGAACGTGAACTTTGGAATCTATAAAATAATTTTCTGACTTTATGGTTTAATAAAATAGTTTAAATTTGACATGACTATTTAGAAAATTTTAACTGCTAAAGGAAATTCCTAGTGATGATCAGAATTTGTTGTTAATAGACTTTTAAAAGCATAACGTTCTGGACTTAATTTTTGAAGCGGAGGAACACAGTCTAGCTACCTTTTTTTTTCTTCTGCTGCTCCTTTTTACAACATGAAATAACTTAATAATTATGAATTAATGGAATCTAGAAGAGATTGAAATCACTTCTTTTTTGGATTACTTATTGTTGGATTAACCTATTTGGAATACTTGCTGAGCCTTTTGGATTATTTGCTGACACCTTTTGGATTATTTGCTGAGAACTCTTTGGTTTAACATCTGCCTGCTGCACGGAAATTAACTTGACTCCATCTTGGGATCTGTCTCTTTGTTCCTGTCTTGAATTTGGAAAATAAACTGACTTCATTTTGAACATAAGCAAGCCTTGGATTTGTTTTACTCTTTAAATTTTGAATTGAATTGAAATCAAATATAACTTTACCCTTTGAGATTTGGATTTTCATCTCTACTTCCTAGCAAAACTACAGGATTTATAAGAAGAACTTAAGTATATAATACTGTTATTGTGTCTTTGAATAATTATTTGTTTTTTTTTTCCTGATTCTTCTTTGACTTTCTTCCCTATTCTTGGACATTTCTATTACTAGAAGAAGTTTGGTTTGAACTATATGCATTGTTAATAAACCTTGGGTTCCTGCTCTATTCTAAATAGTTGAACTAAAATATTACCCTCCTTCTTTTTCTTTCTGAACAACTCTTTTTACTTCATTTTTTCCCCTTCTCCTTTTTCTTCCCTCCTCCTAAAGTTTCTCCTCCAACTCTTTTTCTTTTGTTTTCTACATATAGTTGATATTCCTTCCCTTCTTTTACTTTTTGTCTTCCTTTTACTTGAAAAGGCTAATACCTGTTCTTTTTTTTTCTGTGGCACTAAATAATAATATTTCTTTTTTCTTTTCTTTCTTCTCCCTTCTTTTTTTTGAATTCTGTTATTAATTGAATTGTTATTGAATTGGTATAGTTATATTATAAGGGAAACAAAATACATTGAACAGATTTGGAATTTATAGTAATTTTTTTTCCTTTTCACTACATATAAAATTGAAACTAACCTTAAAATTTGAAATAGTGGATTCTAATTTGATAATGTCCCATACCTCAACCCTTGTTAAAACAACAAAAAAAACAAACTACACCAACTACCCTATCTCCACAAGTGTCACCGCATTCTTCTCCCTCGCATCAAGTGTTAACCATGTCTACCAAAGACAAAGACAAAGACAAAACAATGCAGTCCAATCTTGCAACTATACATGAGACTTTGAACACTTTGAAGGACTTCATGGTCAAATCACAAGAAGACGCCACTCAACAAAGAGAGGCAATAAAGGAGGAGGCAACACAACAAAGAGAAGCCATAAAGGAGGAGGCAACACAACAAAGAGAAGCCATAAAAGCTGACTTGGCAGAATTTAAAGTGGAGATGGCCCAAATGAAAGCTGATATGGGCGAGATGAAAGACCAGATAAAGCAGATCCAACAAACACTTCAAGAAAGTGACGACCGAGTTAAAAAAGTTGAAGAACAATCTGATAAAAATGAGAAAAGAATGGATTATCTTGAAGGGAGAGCCGATGAGAGATACAGAAGATATGATGAATCTATTATCCAGCTGGAGATGCAACGAGCTTCGTACGGACTTCGATTTCAGAATATAAAAGAGGAAAAAGATGAAGACTTAAAAGCGACTATGGCGGAAATTATTGGAGCTATACTCCAAGAGGACCCCATAGCTTTACAGAGAGAAATCGATGAAGTATACAGAATCTCGAATAGCTATATCCGTCGGCACAACCTCCCAAGAGAGATACATATTAAGTTTACAAGAAAGGCGTTGCGAGATGAGATACTTCATCACTCAAGAAACTCCCCGCCCCAACGTCAGGGAGTAGAAATAAAGATACTAAAGCAAGTTCCAAGAAGTGTCAGAGAAAACAGAAGAGATTATCACTTTCTAACTAAAATTTTGATCAAAGAAAACATTACTTACCGTTGGCTTATTCCACAAGGACTTTCTCTGACATGGCGTTCTACAAGGTACAAACTGGAAAACGTAGAACAAGCCATGTACTTTCTTGAGCAGAGTGGTATTGGCCACTCCGACTACGCAAGTAAGCAACAAGTGGTCCAACTACAACTAGTTCAACAGCAACCAGGGGAAAAATTACCAACTCAGCAAGAAGAAAACTTGGGGGCAACTGCTCAAGTAATAGAGCAGGACCAAGGTGCTAGAAACCAAAAAACCCATTAAATGACAATGAATAAAGACTTAAAAATCTTTTCCGTAAATGTTAATGGACTTAACGAACCAAGAAAAAGGAAGCAAATTTTCTCTAAAATTAGAAACCAAAATGTTCAGATTGCAATACTACAAGAAGTTCATATTAAAAAAGATAACCAAAAATTACTGTTGAATCCCAAAATTGGAAAAATGTATGCTGCATTAGCAGACCAAAAAAAAAGAGGTGTAGTGATGTATGTTAAGAATTCTATAAATTCCAAACAAATATATAAGGATAAAGAGGGTAGGATATTGATTGTACAAGTAGATATTGAACCTAGACCTCTTGTGGTTGTTTCCATTTATGCTCCCAATGAAGACCAAATGACATTTTATAAAAATTTACACCAAACAATAATAGATTTAGCTATTGACAATGTATTGATAATAGGTGACTTCAATGCTATCGCGAATAGACAATTAGATCACTCAGGAGGGGGAGGTAATAAAAAAAGGGGAAAAGGCAAAAAAACAAGAAGAAATTTGCTACCTAGCACTTTTCAAAAAATGAAAGCGGAATTATTACTAAGCGACATTTGGAGGGAAAGACACCCTCACAAAAGGCAATTTACCTTTTACTCCAATCCTCACAAAATTTGGACGAGAATTGACATGTTATGGGCACCAAAAACGGTGGCAGAACAAATAAGAGAGGTCGAGATAGACGTTAATACATGGGCTGATCACAACCCAATAGTGGTCTATATGACGATGAATAATAAACAGAACAACTGGCGGATGAATAGGTATATATTAAATGATAAGAAATATAAGGATTGGATTGAAAAGGAATTAAAAATATTTTTTGAAATTAATAAAACATCAGACACTACTCCACAGAACTTATGGGATACAGTTAAAGCGTATATAAGAGGTTTAACAATATCCTATACAGCAAAACACAATAAGGAAAAGAAATTAGAGTACTTACAATTAACAAACGAACTAAAACAATTAGAATCCTTATCGCAGCAACACATTAAGAACAGAGATCTAAAGACAGAAATAAATGTAATTAAACATAAAATTAGAGTTATAGAACAAAACCAACTAACTGAAAAGATCAAAAGAGCAAAGCAACAATATTTTGAACATGCAAATAAACCTGGCAGATGGCTAGCGTATAAACTTAGAAAACAGAGTCAATCAAAATTAATCCAAAAATTAGAAGATAAAGATGGTAAAATAAAATACGATACAGAAGGTAAGGCAGACATTGTGTATAATTTTTATAAAGAATTATATGCTAAAGATCATGTTATTGAAGATGAAGTTTTTAACTATTTAGAGGCTTCAAATTTACCACAAATAACAGAAGATCAACAGGCCACCATGGATGGACCAATAACAATGGAGGAACTCCTAATAACAATTAAAAAACAGAAAAGCAACAAGGCCACAGGCCCAGATGCCATACCTGCAGAATGGTACAAGATAGACAACGAAACAATAAGAAACCATATGTTAGAAACTTTTAATTTATGTAGACTTGAGGGAAAAATCCCCAAATCTTGGTCAGAATCACTGACAACCTTAATACATAAACAGGGTACAGAACCAGAAAAAATTAAAAACTATAGGCCTATATCATTATTAAATGTAGATTATAAGATCTTTATTGCCATTTACGCAGAGAGACTCAAAAGAGTTATAAATGGAATAATACACCAAGACCAAAATGGGTTTCTTCCAGGGAGACAAATTAAAAATAATATTAGAACTGTAATAAATATACTAGAGTACTATGAACAACACCCAGACAAGACGGCATCTCTAATGTTTCTGGACGCTCAAAAGGCCTTCGACAACGTTAATTGGATATTTATAAAAATGCAATTAAATAAAATGAGATTTGGCCCAAAATTTGTTAACCTAATAGATACCATATATTCAAAACAAACAACGAATATAATATTGAATAATAGTCAATTACCAATACTTGACATAAATAAGGGAGTTCGCCAAGGATGCCCTATATCACCATTGTTATTTATTATGACCCTTGAAACCCTATTAATTAAAATAAGAGCGGACCCCAAAATAAAAGGTTTAACCGTAGGAGATGAAACCTACAAACTCCAGGCCTTTGCAGACGATCTAATGTTTATAATAGAAGAACCGACTACAACAGTTCCTACCTTACTACAAACCATTGAACAATATGGAAACGTAGCAGGTTTAAAGATAAACAAAAGCAAAACACAGTACTTGACCAAAAATATGAATAAAACACTAGAAACTAAACTAGAAAGTATTTCTGGAATAAAGACTGTAAAAAAGGTAAAATATTTAGGAATAAATTTAACAGCGAAAACAATAACATTAAAAAATGATAATTATATGAAATTACTAGCAGAAATTAAAAAAGACTTAGCAATGTGGAATAATTTGAAAATATCTTTCTTAGGAAGAATTGCAACAATTAAGATGAACATTTTACCCAAGGTTTTATTTCTTTTTCAGGCAATACCAATAAACCCAGGGGGTATCTTTTTAAAAACTTTAACAAACTTAGTTAAAAAATTTATATGGCAAGGTAAAAAAGCAAGGATAAAAATGAATTGTTTAGAAGATATTAAAGAAAGAGGAGGATTTGGCCTTCCAAATTGGAAACTATATTATCAGGCCGCTGCATTAACATGGCTTAGAGATTGGATAATCTTAGATAATAAAAGAACACTCGACCTAGAAGGACATGATTTAATGCTTGGATGGCACGCATCTTTATGGTATGATAAGGACAAAAACCATTCATATTTTAAAAGGCATACATTAAGGAAATATTTATTAGAAGTATGGAAAGACATAAAGAAGAATCATTTCTTAAGCATCCCAGATTGGTTAGCTCCTTTAGAAGCAATAACGCATCCAAAGTCTATAAAGGACAAGAAAATGACTTACAGATATAAAGAACTATTAAATGATCAGATGAAGCTTAAATCTAGAATTGAACTACAAGAAGAAGGGATAATAATAGATTGGTGGCACTACACCCAGATCCGATCTAGATATGAGAAGGATAAAACTCTTTACATTTTTAATAAAAGTAAGAATCCTTTAACTACTTTAATAACCACTAACTCAACAAAAATGATAGGGAAAATATATAAACTACTTATTGCTCATAAAAATATAGAGTTGACTTTAAAAGATACTACGATAAGATGGTGTAGAAATATTGGTAAGGAAATAGACATAGACACATGGGAGAAAGTGTGGATTAATAATTGGAAAATGACTAAATCAGTTTCTCTAAAAGAAAACCAAATCAAAATGTTTTATAGATGGCATCTCCCACCAAATAGGATAGCAAAAATGTTTCCCAAAACATCCCCAATATGCTGGAAATGTAAGAAGGATATAGGAACTTATTATCATCAATGGTGGACATGTGGCAAAGCAAAAATATATTGGAAGATGATTGAAAAAATATTAAAAGAAATAATAAAGCAAGATATAGATAATACCCCGGAATTTTACTTATTAGGTGTCACAAACCAGATCTATAAGAAAGAAATTTTTTATTTAATTATACATATATTAACTGCGGCTAGAATAATATATGCGCAAAACTGGAAAGGGGAGGAAATCCCCAAGGAAGAAGAGGTTATAGCTAAGATATTAGATTGCGCTGAAATGGATATGATGACAAGAAGATTAAACGATCAAGAGGATACTAAATTTTATGAAACATGGAACAATGTTTACAAATGGATAGATAAGAAAAAATAAGATATATCTCTAGTGGTTGTTTTTTTTATCTTTTTTTGTATTAGTTTTTACCTAGGTGATAATAATATTAATATTAGTTTAAAAGGACTTTTTGATGATTATGATATAGTAATGTATGTATAAGTATAAGCAACATACAAAGATTTTTGAAGTATAATAGTTGAATTTAGTTTTACTGTTTGGACTGAAGGTTTGATACTACTTTACTATAGTAATTAGGATTATATTAAAGGTATTTTTTCTTTGGTAATTATGTTATACTAACCCTACCTAACACCCATATTAAGATTTGTAAACTTTAACTCAAATTTATTAAAAAAAAATTTCTATATAATAGTTAACATATATTTAATTATGTATTCTTTTTCTATATTTGAATGTATACTTTCATAAGAAGCGGGGGAAACACCCCCCCACTTTATGTTCATTGTTTGTATGTATTTGTTTGTTTTTTATGAAAAATAATAAAAAAAATTGAAAAAAAAAAAAAAAGAAAGGCCTGGAGGAATGTTACCCATGAGGTCATGATAGTCGGACACAACTTCACAACTAACAATAACACCTAATGAAAGAAATGTATAAAAGCGTAACAATTCAGGTTCAGAACAACACAACAGACAGCATAAAATCTCAATATGTAGCATCATTCTACAATTCTGAAACAACAAAACCACTTTGAAAATGCTTGGGGAAATGAAGAAAGCCTTCGCTTGGTGCCAGGGAAACAGTTATTGTGGGTACAGTACTAGGTGAGCATAACTCATTAATTGTTGAGTTCAGATACTGAAGAGGCAGGAGACTGGCAGTGAGACCTCAGCTCTTTATTGGCAATAGTTAGCAAACATCAGACCCTGCCTGCTTTTGGCTGGAGTTTAAATAGAGATCCCTTTTGGAAAGGAGCCAATCAGAATTTTCCTGCTCTACTTTCTTGTCTGACTGGAGTGAAAACTTCCCAGCTTCTCAGGACATAAAACTTATCTATCTGTCTGTCTGTCTGTCTGTCTGTCTGTCTGTCTGTCTGTCTGTCTGTCTGTCTGTCTGTCTGTCTGTCTGTCTGTCTGTCTGTCTGTCTGTCTGTCTGTCTGTCTAATCTATCTATCTATCTATCTATCTATCTATCTATCTATCTATCTATCTATCTATCTATCTATCTATCTATCTATCTATCATCTATCATCTATCTATCTATCTATCTATCTATCTATCTATCTATCTATCTATCTATCTATCTATCTATCTATCTATCTATCTATCTACTTATCTACTTATCTACATATCTATCTACCTACCTACCTACCTACCTACCTACCTACCTATCTATCTATCTATCTATCTATCTATCTATCTATCTATCTATCTATCTATCTATCTATCTATCTATCTATCTATCTACTTTATCTGTCTGTCTGTCTGTCTGTCTATCTATCTATCTATCTATCTATCTATCTATCTATCTATCTATCTATCTATCTATCTATCTATCTATCTATCTATCTATCTATCTATCTATCTACCTACCTACCTACCTACCTACCTACCTACCTACCTACCTACCTATCCATCTTTTTATTAATACCTTATGGGAAACCTGATGAAAAAACAAATTGCAGAGTGCTTAGCAGAAGATGCAATGAGAGTTTAGCCTCGTTTGATTGCAAAATTTTGCTCTCTGACGGATCAATGCAAGTGCAAAGGAAAGCAGAAAGCACAAGTCATCACAGCTCTCACTGTTTAATGGGAATTAAGTACATATTGGTGGTATGCAAAAATATAATAAAATTCATATACATGATACTAATAAAAAAAGAGAAACATTAGGACAGGGGACAGAAGGCACGCTGGTGCACTTATGCACGCCCCTTATTGACCTCTTAGGAATCGGAGAGGTCAACAGTAGATAGTCTAAGGGTAAAGTTTTTTTTGGGGGGGTGTTAGCTGATGATACTACAGAGTCAGGTAGTGAGTTCCATGCATCAACTACTTGGTTACTAAAGTTGTATTTCCTGCAGTCGAGTTTGGAGCGGTTTACATTAAGTTTGAATCTGTTGTGTGCTCGTGTATTGTTGAGACTGTCAGAAATCACTACCCCTAAATTCTTCTCTTCTGAAGTTTTTGCTAACATAGAACTGCCAGTACAATACTCAGATTGAGGATTCCTTTTCCCCAAGTGCACTATTTTACATTTGAAAACATTAAACTTCAGTTTCCATTGTTTTGACCAGTTATCTCTACTGACTGGCATTTTAGTAAAACATGAGCTCTGTCATGCCACTTGCTTCCCAATAAGAATACTACAGTATATCTAAAAGCACTTCCAAATAAGATATAATCATTTATTTTAAAAATGCAAGATCCCATGAACTTATCTAACCAACTCTTTGTTTTGACTGGCCCTCTTTTAATTCATAACTCTTATCAGGACATTTTTGTGGATAACTTTGGAAAAGGACTCTGGATTTGGTGAAAGGGAGAGACATCGCTGGAAAATCAGTGTTCATATAGACAAACACTTAGGCTAGATAAATATTCAGATGACCACCTTCTCCAACTCAAACCCCCAAATATTAGCTCTAAAGGTGACATTGAAGTGGGCAAAAGATTTATGGATGTCACCTTTTTCTTTAAGTGAACCTTGTTTTTACAGTATTATCATGTACATAAATAATTTTATATAGACCGGAATAACTGTATTTCATTGCATGACAATGGAATGATTTTGTAAATGAATGGGCTCCAAAACACCATTTTGTTTTAAAAAAAAGATTTTTGAAAGCAGCAAACAGAGGTCAAATTTGATTCAGTGTAGTAAAATAAGTAGCATGATTGAGTGTTCATTGTTATATAGAAATATGGTTCTTGTGGGATAGATTCTTGCTTTTATTAAAAGCTGACTATGTCAAAGTAAAAATAGAAGTATTACTTGTAAAAAATGTAGGCAGAAATATGGTCAGCAGCCCCCTAAAGAAGAATTATTTTGTTCATGTCCTCTGACTATTTATTTCAATTAAATTCATGATCCCTAAAATACAGGGTCATAAAATGAATTTATTGCTGCTGTATTGAATTGGTATTACCATGATATTTTATGCTGATGTTAAGGAACTTAATATAGAAGATATGAGTCAACAGGGTTGCTTTTTGTAAAATTGCCAGATTCGGTCTACGATTACAGCCATCTCATAATGGCTTAAATTTCACAAAGTCATAAAAGTGAAAAGCTAGGACTGATTTCTCAGGATCAGTGGAGGTCCTCAAGAACTGTTGGTGGCAATCTCAGTTTTGCTTGGTCTTTGCTGCTAAGGTCTACATTATGACAGGGATATCATACTCAAGGCCCAGGGGCCAGATCCTGCCTGGGGAGTGTTTACATCTAGCCTATGAAACCGTACTGGAAACAGTGAAGAACTAGCCAGTGGTGCCTCTGCCAGAGAAAACAGAGTTTGGGAGTGCCACCACAGCCCTCCTGAGCTCCATTTTTGCTGGCAGAGGATTGTAGGTGGCCATTACAGTCAAAAACGGGGCTTGGGAGCCCGTTTTTGCTGGAAGAGTGCTTGGGCCACCGGAGGAATTTCCAACATGAGTGACATCAAGCTCACCCTGGTTACGCCCACTCTGGCTCCCCAAGAACAAACGCAATCCTGAGGTGGCCCTCAATGAAATGACATCCCTGCTCTATGAGTATTTTCTTTGCTTTACATTTTACTAGACATAAAAAAACCCTGATAAAAATTGCGTAGAATTTGGTATCATTCAACTGGGTTTTTAAAAATGTCCTGAAAACCTGTCGTTGCTCAATTGTGTTGTGGTTAGCTCTGGCCCAGCTCCTGCCCAAGGACTGTGGATGTGGGGGAAACATCCACATGCTGCAGGCCTGTTTTGCTCCCGGTGGAATCTGCTGATGAAGGCTCCTCTGACCAAGAAGACATGAGTGACAGGGAGGAGGAGAGTGTGGCAGACAGCTCATAAGAAGGAGATCAATTATCTAGCTCCTCCTTGGATTCAGAACAAGAGTTAATGATACCGCCACGCATGCGGAGAGCGATGCATAGGTAGCAACAACTGAGAGATTATTATCAAAGAAAATGAGGCCACCTGTGGTTGGGTGGGGCTGTGGTAATTAGTGAGGCTGCTATAAATAGCAGCCTGTGGGTTTGGCCATTGTGGAGAATTATCTGATCGTTGTGTTTCGTGCCTGCTTTGCTGACTTTGACCTTTTGTGTGCTAATTTTTCCCCGCTTTGAAACTAAACCAGAGCAAAGGGTGTTTCACTTTGTGAAAGAAGAAGGACTGTGAATTGCCTCACAGCTGCAAGCTAAGTATCACAGAACTGATAAGGGACTTGTACAAATTACCAGTTTGTTTGGAGACGAGTGCTCTTTGCTATATAAAAAGAGGGTTTAGTTTAAGTGAATTTTCATTATAAAGAACATTGTTTTGAATTTTCAAACGTGTGTGTGTGTCTGAAATTTGTACCTGTGAATTTTCGGGAGGAGTCTACCAGAGAGCCCGACAGAACAAATTGTGTAATGCAGTGGCTAATTAACTTTGTGAAGCACTCTTGATTCTCTGGATCCACATATTAGTGCTAATCTGTCAGTCCTTAAAAGTAGTCTAGGCAAGAAACTCCAACACGAATACTAACAGTACCTTTGTTGTAAGGCTAAGTGAGTGTGAAAGTACTGTATATTTCTCCCCATCACCTTTAGTCCAAAAACTAGAAAAGACTCTTTCTGAAACTTTTGCCATGCTCCCATTGCTTCTATAGGCTAAATTCTTCTTATCTGACCATTATTTAAGCAACTCCTCCTCTTGTCACTCAAACACATTTTCATAAACCATTTCATAATATTTAGCACGCTGGATGACTTATGGTCAGAATATTTCATGGAAATATTATTTTTTATGGAAATATATATTTTCTCAGATATACTTCTTGGTTTATATATCTGATATATATTGTCTGATATTTATGGGATCTTTGGTACTCTATGATCTTGATTGTTTTCTTGCAGAGTACCTCCGGAACCGCCTGCTACCCACAAATCCCAGCAGCTGATAAGGTCCCACAGAGTTGGCCTTCTCCGGGTCCCATCGACTAAACAATGTCATCTGGCGGGCCCCAGGGGAAGAGACTTCTCTGTGGCGGCCCCGACCCTCTGGAATCAACTCCCCCCAGAGATTAGAACTGCTCCCACCCTCCTTGTCTTCCGTAAACTACTTAAGATCCACCTATACCGCCAGGCATGGGGGATTTGAGACATCTTTTCCCCAGGCTCATTATAATTTATGTTTGGTATGTATGTGCTGTTTGGTTTTTAATTATGATAGGGTTTTTAGTTATTTTTAATATTATATTTGTGCCATTATAATATTGTTTTTATCGTTGTTGTGAGCTGCCCCAAGTCTTCGGAGAGGGGCGGCATACAAATCTAATAAATTGAATTGAATTGAATTGAATAATTACCCAAATTAGGTAACATTATCAGTGCTAAACAAACACTAACACTGATAATATTATGGAGTTGGGTATTGAAATGTCTGCAAAAAAATAACCAAATTCAAAGAGTACCAAGGACCTCTCATTTAAGCATGAGCTACAAATGTTCTCTTTTATTGGTGTTTGATTTATCCCTATTATGGAAATGTATTTGTATGGATTTTGTCATAGAGAAATGTCTAGCACAATTATTTTAGCACCAAATATACACCTTTTCTATTTTTACAGTTCCAAGAAATAAGTTATATAAAGGCTATACAAATTAATTAATTAATTAAATAAATAAATAAATAAATGAATAAATACTTTAGGTATTAATTACTTTAATTATTTTGAATAGGAATGCATTTTCTTGTATTCTTTATCAATATACAGTATATCATTATTTTCCTTTTTAAAACTTATTAACATATTTTCCTTTTAAAAAACCCTACTTTATGGTTTTTAATGCACCTTTGGCCATTTAAGAAAACGATAAGTTACTAAGCAAACAAATACATCAAATATTCTTTCTCCTCATTTTTGCTGTGCTTTGATTTTTTTAACTTAAAAGTTTAAAAAGAGACTAAGGTTGATGCATTTATATCTCAAAGTGTCATATGTCTGAAATAAATGGATGTTAAGATGAAGTAATCATTGCGCCAAATCTGAGAATTCAAATAGAGCAAATGTGAAGTAATTCTATGACTCACAATACTGTATATCACAAGGCAAATAGATCACAGTACAAATAGTTGGAATACAAATTCCAGTTTCTAAGTGATTCAAACCAAGGTAGTGAAATTTATTTATTTACTTTATTTTATTCGATTTTTATGCCGCCCTTCTCCTTAGACTCAGGGCAGTTTACAACAATGTTAGCAATAACACTTTTTAACAGAGCCAGACTATTGCCCCCACAATCTGGGTCCTCATTTTACCCACCTCAAAAGGATGGAAGCCTGAGTCAATCTTGAGCCGGTGATCAGATTTGAACCGCTGACCTTCAGTGGCCTGCAGTACAGCACTCTACCTGCTGCGCCACCCCGTCTCTACCAGAAGATCCATTATTATATTGAATCTACTGAGTATGGCAAATGGCACACATTGTTTTTGAAGAAAAACATGTTCATTAGGATAGAAAGGATAAAAAAATTGGTGGAGGGAGATAGATGAAACTCAACAATAGATAAATCCGCCCTCAAACTATAGTAAAACCATTAACCAGGGTCTATTTAACTGTGATGGTTAGAAGAAAAAATATCTGGAGGAATCATGACTTCTATGTGTAAGTTGCTGCAAAGTCAAAGACATAATATGACCTATTCTGGAGGTCATATTATGTTCAGGTACAAAATAATGTATCTAACTGAGAAATTGAGGCTAGATGAGGTCTTTGCACATAAAAAGTAAGCACTTTGCACATAAAAATATGAACTTTCATTGCAAGATCACAGCTACCATGTTGACCTTGCTAACCATATAACATGGACACCATTACTGGAAGGCTTGTAAAATTGTTTTTTAAAAGGAATTGTTCTTATCTTTGTCTGTGGAAAAATATAGGTGAATACTCACTTTAATCAATCCTCAGAAATGTGGTTTGGGTAAAGAATTTATCTTTATTTGTATTTCTAGAATAATATTAAAACAGTATTTCTGTGGAAGAAAAGAAAAAATCTAAGCCAGTGATAGAAACATAGAAACATAGAAACATAGAAGACTGACGGAAGAAAAAGACCTCATGGTCCATCTAGTCTGCCCTTATACTATTTCCTGTGTTTTATCTTAGGATGGATATATGTTTATCCCAAGCATGTTTAAATTCAGTTACTGCGGATTTACCAACCATGTCTGCTGGAAGTTTGTTCCAAGGATCTACTACTCTTTCAGTGAAATAATATTTCCTCACGTTGCTTATGATCTTTCCCCCAACTAACCTCAGATTGTGTCCCCTTGTTCTTGTGTTCACTTTCCTATTAAAAACACTTCCCTCCTGAACCTTATTTAACCCTTTAACATATTTAAATGTTTCGATCATGTCCCCCCTTTTCCTTCTGTCCTCCAGACTATACAGATTGAGTTCATTAAGTCTTTCCTGATACGTTTTATGCTTAAGACCTTCCACCATTCTTGTAGGCCATCTTTGGACCGTTCAATTTTGTCAATATCTTTTTGTAGGTGAGGTCTCCAGAACTGAACACAGTATTCCAAATGTGGTCTCACCAGCGCTCTATATAAGGGGATCACAATCTCCCTCTTCCTGCTTGTTATACCTCTAGCTATGCAGCCAAGCATCCTACTTGCTTTTCCTACTGCCTGACCACACTGCTCACCCATTTTTAGACTGTCAGAAATCACTACCCCTAAATCCTTCTCTTCTGAAGTTTTTGCTAACACAGAACTGCCAATGCAATACTCAGTTTGAGGATTCCTCAGTTTGATTCAGCCAATTATTTCACTGAACACCTTGACTTCATATTGAAACAATCCTAGGCACAAATTTACTGACAGTTTGGTTCCCACACTACAAAAGAGACATTTGATTGGTCACCACACTACAAAAGAAACATTGATACTCTAGAGCAGTGTTGGCAAACATTTTTGTCCTCAGGTGCCAAAAGAGTGTGGGCATGCACTATCGTGCATGTGTGAGTGACCACACCCATAATTCTATGCTTGGAGAAAGCAAAAACAATTCCTCCCTCCCTCCCGGAGGCCCTTGAGATCCCAGAAATAGCCCAGTAGGCTGGTGAGCCCAGTAGGCTCGTGTTTCACCCTCCCCAGGCTCCAAAAAGGCTTCCCTGAAAGCCAAAAACACCCTCCCAGAGCCTTTGTGTGGTCAGAACACACATGCAAGTTGGAGCTGAACTAGGGCAACTAGGGCAACCTGATGAAGTGGACTGTGAGTTGGAGCTGTGAGTTCCGCCACCTGTTTACTGGAGCCGTGTCCCTCCTGGTTGGTTTCGGCCAGCAGGGAGGTGACACGGAGCGGGGCCCAGGAGATTACCAATGCTTCCTTGGGGAGGGGAGTTTTTCCAACACTCTATAAAGAAGCGCACGTGCGCCCCCTCCTCAAGAAGCCTTCCCTGGACCCAGCCGTACTTAATAACTATCGTCCAGTCTCCAACCTCCAGCTCCAGCGGTCCTTGGAAGAAGCTGATTATCTAGGTCCCCAGCAGTTGGGTTTCAGGCCCGGTTACAGCACGGAAACCGCTTTGGTCGTGTTGATGGATGATCTCTGGTGGGCCCGGGACAGGGGTTTATCCTCTGTCCTGGTGCTCCTTGACCTCTCAGCGGCTTTCGATACCATCGACCATGATATCCTTCTGCACCGGCTGGAGGGGTTGGGGTGGGAGGCACTGTTCTCCAGTGGTTCCCCTTCTACCTCTCTGGCCGGTCGCAGTCGGTGTTAGTGGGGGGGTCAGAGGTCGCCTCCGAGGTCTCTCCCTTGTGGGGTGCCTCAGGGGTCGGTCCTCTCCCCCCTGCTATTTAACATCTACATGAAACCGCTGGGTGAAATCATCCAAGGACATGGGGTGAGGTATCATCAATATGCTGATGATACCCAGCTTTACATCTCCACCCCATGCCCAGTCAACGAAGCGGTGGAAGTGATGTGCCGGTGCCTGGAGGCTGTTGGGGCCTAGATGGGTGTCAACAGACTCAAACTCAACCCGGATAAGACGGAGTGGCTCTGGGTTTTGCCTCCCAAGGACAATCCCACCTGTCCATCCATTACCCTGGGGGGGGGAATTATTGACCCCCTCAGAGAGGGTCTGCAACTTGGGCATCCTCCTCGATCTACAGCTCACATTAGAAAACCATCTCTCAGCTGTGGCGAGGGGGGCGTTTGCCCAGGTTCACCTGGTGCACCAGTTGCGGCCCTATCTGGACCGGGACTCATTGCTCAAAGTCACTCATGCCCTCATCACCTCGAGGTTCGACTACTGTAATGCTCTCTACATGGGGCTACCTTTGAAAAGTGTTCGGAAACTTCAGATCATGCAGAATGCAGCTGCGAGAGCAGTCATGGGCTTACCTAGGTATGCCCATGTTTCACCATCACTCCGCAGTCTGCATTGGCTGCTGATCAGTTTCCGGTCACAATTCAAAGTGTTGGGTATGACCTTTAAAGCCCTTCATGGCATTGGACCAGAATATCTCCGAGACCGCCTCCTGCCGCACGAATCCCAGCAACCGATTAGGTCCCACAGAGTGGGCCTTCTCCGGGTCCCGTCAACTAAACAATGCTGGTTGGCGGGCCCCAGGGGAAGAGCCTTCTCTGTGGCGGCCCCGACTCTCTGGAATCAACTCCCCCCGGAGATTAGAACTGCCCCTACCCTCCCTGCCTTCCGTAAAGTCCTTAAAACCCACCTTTGTCATCAGGCATGGGGGAACTGAAACATCTCCCCCGGGCACGTACAATTTATGTATGGTATGTTTGTGTGTGTGCTTGTTACTATATAGGGGTTTTTTTAAATCTTCAAATATTTTAAATTTAGTCGGATTATTTATGATTTGTTCCACTTGTTGTGAGCCGCCCCGAGTCTTCGAAGAGGGGCGGCATACAAATCCAAATAATAAATAAATAAATAAATAAAACATCTCGTTTGCCAGCAGATATGGCTCCGCGTGCCACCTGTGGTACCCGTGTCATAGGTTCGCCATCACTGCTCTAATCCACAGATGAAAGATGTGTGAGTAACTGGATTAACAAGTACAGGTGCCCCCTTTATAGATGACGATTCCATTCCAGTCTAGCAATTGCCAACAATGGAATTTGACTTTGAAAAATTGTACTACAAAAGTATAAAATCCAAGCCACCAATCGCCAACAGAACTGACCAGCTGAATTTTGTGCCTCACTGAAACCGATCATGAACCAACATTGTAAATTAACCAGTCTTGTCATTCAATCTGTCCTGTGATTCAACTAGTCCTAAGACCAACTGAACATCCAAGACCTGTATAAAGTAATAAGACACTTCACTGCCCCCAAAACAAAATAAGTCATTTAACTGGAGGTGTCACATAGTCTTGTAATGAAATGTCCAATAGCCAAGCAGGAAGCTCGGAGGTGAAATCTCTACCTAAATCTACAATCCAAGCTATGAATATTTTCTACAATTTCTAAAGTACAAAATCCGTCCACAATTTTGCATATGTCCAATTAATAAAAATTAAATCTTCAGTTTTATTATTTTACTTGTCTATTGGGTGCTACCCAATTTTGGATGACTCCCCTTAGTGAAAATTCTTCTTAAGGTCTACTAATAAGATTTATATATTATAAATTTAGCTAGTTTGAATGTTCTTGGAATCAAAAGGCTAAAGATTTTGAAACTTTTTACTATAATATTACATCATAGAACATTATTTCTAGGAATTGGCATATTTTTATTTTTTTCCTTATGCCAAGTTGACACTATATAACTGAACCCAGATGTCAAATTAATACAAATTCTATAACATGCCACATTTGAATGGAAGCTAGGATTTATACTTTGTATCAATTGGTAAATAAAAATGATAAATAACAAGCATTTTCTCTTTGAAGCAGCAAACATTATTTGCTCAGTAGAACTATTTACAATTACTTCTAATGACATCTCAATTTAGACTTTTAGCAATTTCAGTGCTGGAACCGCTAAACCCATTGCAAGCAATTTTTAAACCTTATGCCGAGAAAACCCTATAATGACTCCTACTATCATTATTTGGATGACTTCTGGAATTAGTCATGGTTAACTGAAGACATCGCCTTGAACAAGGGAAGATGACAATTGTGGCACAAAACAAAAGCTGCCCACTAGGTTGGTTCTTCAAATTTCCCCAAAGAACGATAGATCACGACAACTGATTCAGTGCTCCAAGGTCTGAGAAGACCATACAATAGCAGTCTCCTATGTGTTTGAGCACCAGAAGCTGAAGGAGATATGACATCTTTGTTCTCACAAGTGTTATAAGCTTTTATAAGAACATAAAGCAAGTCAAGCTCACTTTTTAATTACTTTTAGAAATTTTCAATTTACAATGATCTCTCATTTTTTGCTGGGAATGCATTCCAAGACCACCCATGAATAACAAATTTCTGTGAAGTAGAGGAAAGATATTTTTTTTAATGTATTTAACGAGTATTTGGACTTTTAAAACTCACCCTTTGCATGAAACAGTCATTAAAAAATGTTTCTCAGCTGGAATTACATGTGATATCCTACCAGTTTCTTTAATAGAGTACAGTAGTACTGTAGAAGCATTTTATGGATTTATTGAATTTAAGCCCCCTTTGAAAACCCGTGAAGTAGCAAATCCATGAAAGATGAACCGTGAAGTAGTGAGGTATTACTGTAGTTACTTTATGGATATTAGAGACTGTCAGGTCTGCCATCTTTGGATTGGCACTTTACTAACATCCTGCTATCAAAGGCCAGGGAGTGGGGCATGGGAGGGACATCAACAGTGGAATACATTCCAAGACCAGGGAAGTCTTAATACCACTCTACTACGCCCTGGTCAGACCACACCTAGAGTACTGTGTTCAGTTCTGGTCACCACACTTCAAAAAAGACATTGAAACGCTGGAGAAGGTGCAGAAAAGAGCAACCAAAATGATCAGGGGTCTAGAAACCAAGACTTACGAAGAGAGACTGCGGGAACTGGGCATGGATAGCCTAGAGAAAAGGAGGGCCAGAGCGGACATGATAGCAGTCTACAGGTATACGAGGGGTTGCCACAGAGAGGAGGGAATCACTTTATTCTCCAGGGCACCGGAGGGCCGGACGAGGAACAATGGCTGGAAGCTGACCAAGGAGAGATTCAACCTGGAAATAAGGAAGAACTTCCTGACGGTCAGAACGATCAACCAGTGGAACAACCTACCAGTGGAGGTTGTGAACTCCAATACTCTGGACATTTTAAAGAGGAAATTGGACTGCCATTTGGCTGGGATGCTATAGGGTTCCTGCTTAGGCAGGGGGTTGGACTTGATGGCCCGCATGGTCCCTTCCAACTCTAACAATAAACAAACAAACAAACAAATAAATAAATAAATGTGGTCAATAAATATGTGGGGAATTTAATGGGAAATAGGGAGGTGGGGGGTGATAGTTTGATGAAGACTAGGAAGCATGGAAGCTGTTTGCATGGCCAGCATTGAAGGCCATGCAGCCTGAAAATGGAATGCGGACTGTCTCAATCATCTCAGCATTTCTGAAAACATCCATATGTGTCTTCATTGGCTGAAGACAAACTGGTCATGGGGGAAGGCTGGGATGAAGGGAAGAAATGTGTAACTTTTTGCATGGGAAACTACTGCAGCCAGCAACCTTTAGTAAAAGAACTATCACTTCACCTAAATGGAGTTGAGAGCCTTTCTTCCTTAAGGATCCTGGTTAGGGCAGGTCTGATAGAGACCTTCAAAATGGTGAACTTAATTTGACACATTGTGAATTTTACATTATTTGGATTTAAGATATTTCAAAGAGTCTCTAGAAAAGCAAAAAAAGAAAAAGGAAATGGATTTGGAAACCACACACACACAGAGACACACACACACACACGGGAGGAATTTTAATTGACAAAGGTTGCAAATGGACACTAGAGGGAACCAAAGGACCAGAAAAAAAAAGTTTAAAAAGTTAAGATGGCTGTAACTTTCTCTTATTTAACATAGGCTGAAATATTTTTTATTTAACATAGGTTGAAAGGTATTTTTTTTATTAAAAAAGGCTGAAATATTAAAACCGAATGCCTCAGAAAGTTACACATTACAATGGATAAACTTTTAGAAGACAATGAGAATTTTTTTTAAAAAAAAAACTGTACTTGACATAGACCTTATAGAATTGAAGGCATGGAAGAGAACAACATTGGGATTACCAAAATGGGAATAGAAGATAAATCAAGAACATGACATGGATATGAAGCTCTATGCACAAAATTATGGATGATGCCTCAATGAGAACTGGATGTGGATGTGGAATAACCCACTCAATGGACAGTACTGGACATAAATGATGGTGCCCATACATTGAAATGCTTGCATAAAATCATTATACAATTATACCATCAAGAATGAGTCTGGCTAAAGTCAAGTATTTTTTGAATAATAATCTTTTTTTTAAACAAACTTTCCCTTCCTTTCTCTTTTTTTCATTTTGCTAAGCTACATCCAATCTTTTTCAAGCTTTGTTTCTGTGGTTATTATTTCTCCAATTACAGTTTTTCAAAGAGTTCAACGTCATTGGCAAATTATAAACATGAGATCCCAGGTAAGGGACAAAAACAGAGGTTCAAGAGGTTTGGAGTATGACGTCCATTCTTTTCTGAACGTTTTTTTAAAAAAAAATTATTATTTGTTGGCCTAGATTCCAATAACCTCTGCTTTTCAGCTATCTTCTATATGGGGCAGTAGGATAATTAGTAAGCAGCCTTTTAATTTTTTTCTCCTGGGGCAATTTATGCCTGTATCTTGTTTTTTAAATTCTGCTCCCTTGAAATGAGCCTACATTCTTGCTTTTTCCCCTGTATCTTTGATTCTGTTTCTTTCTCTGCAAATTTATGTTACACTGAAATGCATCTACATACATTGAAGAACCTTTTCTTTCCAGTATCCTTATTTTTTCAAACTTCTGCTCCTATTTTAAGTTTTGGGCAAATCCTACTCTTTCTTCTTGATGAGCCAACGTAGACTAAGGCAAACAAAAGCTCAAATCTGAAATTACTTGAACCTTGTAACATTTTTCTTCCAATTTGAAATTTAATTATTCATTTGTCCCTTGCTAGAATCATTGGAGTTTTATTATTCTAATAATATTTTCCTAGTCTCCATCAAATAACAAAATATTCTTTGGGGACTCTCCGTGCTTTATGTGTATCTGTTAAAAACCTCTTAATTGAACCAGAATATTGGACATGTTCTAACTAGAGTTGGACATGAATATTGGACATGTTTAATTTAGAGTTACTGGATGATAGTATAAGATTTGAACCATGCTTCTGTCCTTTTCAGATATCAGAGTTATGCTCTATTATTAAAACTTCACAGTTGTGACTTCTTGATTATTTATGTATGAGTGGAAGATCAGAAAATATCTTGGAGAGTTCAGTACTAAAAATGTACTGTCCACGACATTATAGTTTGTTTCTTTCTTTCTTTCTTTCTTTCTTTCTTTCTTTCTTTCTTTCTTTCTATGTATGTATGTATGTATGTATGTATGTATGTATGTATTTATGTATTTATTTATTTATTTATTTATAAAACATCTATAGGATAATAGTAGTTTGTATAAACATAACATAAATAAAAAATAACAATAAAAGAGGACAATAGGACAGTCGGTCAGAGATGCTAGGCACAGTGGTGCACTTATGCATGCCCCTTACAGACCTCTTAGAAATGGGAAGAGGTTGACTGTATACAGTCTAAAGTTAAGGTTTTGGGGGTTTGGGGAACAAACCACAGAGTCTGTTAGTTCATTCCAGGCATTGATCACTCTATTGCTGAAGTTGTATTTTCTGCAGTCGAATTTGGAGCGGTTTACATTTAGTTTGAATCTATTATGTGCTCGTGTATTGCTGCAGTTGAAGGTGAAGTAGTCATTAACAGGAAGGACACTTTGATATTACCAAATGCCTTATAGAAATTCAGCCAGCTCAGGTATATATTGATTACCCACTTGAAAAAATATAGAATTGGATAGAGGGAAGGAAGGAGGGATGGAAAGAGAGAGAGAGAGACAAAGAAGGAGAGAAGGAAGGAGGGAAGGATGAAGTGGGAGGGAGGGAGAGAGAGAGAGAAAGAGAGAGAAAGAGAAAGAGAGAGAGAGAGAGAAGGTGATTTTTAATATCATTTGATGATGGCATTTCCAATTTGCAAACCAATTAAAATAAAACAGGAAAGGGGGAGGGTTCATACATCATTACACTGTAACACAAGTATGTCCTCCAGGAATTACAAGCTCTGAAGCTATGCTCAGATGCATTCCCACATGGCAAAAATGAAAGCTACTTATAAATCAAGGTGTTAGTTTCATACTGCATATATTTGCTGTGGAAAATGCTGTTATAAGGTTCTCAGACTTTTCATTCAGAGAATCCTGCACAGGCTTGAAGCATATTAATGGCACATAAATAAATTCAAAGCCATGAATTCTGTGAAGCAATAGTACTGCACAAAGTAATCTTCCCATCTTCACTTCCTGCCAATTTAAACTTCCATAGTTAAGAAATGAGTTCTACTGGTTGTTTATTTTACAGGGTGCAGAGCAATAATAATGAGAAAGTTATTTCTTGGAGTAGTTCTCATTCCCTCCTCTTTCCTTGGCATCTCTGTGCCTTGCTGTCCAATTTTATGGTACTGTAAATGGGAACACTGAAGTCTACAGCAGCTGACTTCTGAATACAGGTAGAGCAGGCCACGGTATTTTATTTTTTATTTTATTATTAGAGTTGCCCAACCCCCTGCTGGTGCAGGAGACCCTACAACACCCTAGTCCAATCTTTTCTTGAAAGTCTCAAGTGTTGGAACATTCATCACCGCTGTAAGCAAGCATTTTTTAAATTCATTTGTCCAATACACAAATACATAGGAAGTAAAATAGACATGTAGTAATATATATAAGGGTAAAGTGAACTTAGAGGAGAGGATATATGAAAGAAAGAAAATATATATGATAAGTGAGAGAAAGGAAAGACAATTGGACAGGGGACGAAAGGCACACCAGTGCACTTATGTACGCCCCTTACTGGCCTTTTAGGAACCTGGAGAGGTCAATCGTGGAGAGTCTAAGGGAGAAATGTTGGGGGTTAGGGGCTGACACAATTGAGTCCGGCAATGAGTTCCACGCTTTGATAACTCGATTGTTGAAATCATATTTTTTACAGTCAAGTTTGGAGCAGTTCGTATTAAGTTTGAATCTGTTGCGGGCTCTTGTGTTTGTTATGGTTGAAGCTGAAGTAGTCATTGACCGGTAGGACGTTGCAGCATATGATCTTGTGGGCAATACTCAAATCGTGTTTTAGGCACCGTAGTTCTAGGCTTTCTAGGCCCAGGATTGTTAGTGTATTTTCATAGGATATTCTGTTTCGAATGGAGGAGTGAAGGGCTCTTCTGGTGAAATATCTTTGGACATTTTCAAGGGTGTTACTGGTTGATCGCTCTCACTGTCAGAAAGTTCCTCCTTATTTCCAGGTTGAATCTCTCCTTTGGGGATGCTGCAAAGTCCCTGAGTGGAACGATGTCTTCAAAGGGACTTAGAGCAACCCCAGCCATGGGAGGTCACTCACGAAAGCAAATCCTAGAAAGAAAACTTGGACACATTTCTCTCTGTGTGAAATGACACAGTATAGAGCTGTGCACACTCTTTTATTGGGGGGAATATGCAAATGGGATCGATTATATGTACATGTCAAGTGATATACAAACATCCAATAACGTAACTCTATGATATGACACAACTTCCAAGTCCTTCCTATCTCCATATGGCACATAACTAGTTTCTACTAAGCAAATGTTTCTCATGGCCAATTTCCTGGGCCCCTTTGTTGTTAATACTGCTATCTCCTGTTTACCACAAAGCAAGGTCTTTTTTCACAGCCTTCGTCCTGTTTACATTCTTGTTATTCAAGGAGAGTTGCTTTGAACCGTTTTATGGCCAGTCACTTCCTAAGCAGATTTTACCAGAAATGCAGACTCACTATGTGACCTTTATGTACAGTCCTGTTCTGGCTAATGAAGTCGGAGTGTATGAGGTATTTGTTGTTAGAAGTCCAGATATCAAATCCTATCCTAACATTATGCTATGGCAGCTACACTCCTTGGACAACTTCCAACCATTGCTCCTTGTCTGACTCTCAGGTGCTTTGGAAAATAATGTGATTCCCTCCTCCCTGTGGCAGTCACTCAAGTATTTGAAGACTGCTATCATGTTCGTCCTGGACCTCTTCCTTGCTAGACTATCCATGCCCGGTTCCTGCAACCTTTCCTCGTATGTTTTAGTTTCTAGTCCCTTTATCATTCTGGTTGCTTTCTTCTGCACTTTTTCTAGAGCAGTGATGGCGAACCTATGGCACGGGTGCCACAGGTGGCAACCAGAGCCATATCTGCTGGCACGCGAGCAGTTGCCATAGCTCAGTTCCAATGTGCATGTGTGTGCTGGCCAGATGATTTTTGGCTTGCAGAGAGCCTCCAAGGGGATGGGGGAGGGTGTTTCTACCCCCCCCAGCTCCAGGAAAGCCATTGGAGCAAGGGGAGGACGAAACATGAGCCTACTGGGCCCACCAGAAGTTGGGAAAGAGGTCATTTCTGACCTCAAGAGGGCCTCCAGGGGCTGGGGGAAGCTGTTTTTACCTTACCCAGGAATGGAATTATGGGTGTGGGCAGTCACACATGCCCACACTCTTTCGGCACCTGAGGAAAAAAAGGTTTGCCATCATTGCTCTAGCGTATCAATGTCTCTTTTGTAGTGTGGTGACCAATCAATGCCTCTTTTGTAGTGTGGGAACCAAACTGTCAGTAAAGTTGCGTCTAGGATTGTTTCAATATGAAGTCAAGGTGTTCAGTTAAATAATTGGCTGAATCAGCAGTGGGTTGATCCCAGTTCGACTCAGAACTTTAAACCAGTAGCGGTGGTGGCAGGAAGCCTTAAACATGATCTAGGTATTGCCCACAAGTATTGCCTGCAACATCCTGCCTGTCAACGACTACTTCAGCTTCAACCGCAACAACACAAGACCACGTAACAGATTCAAACTTAATATTAACCGCTCCAAACTTGACTGTGAAAAATATGACTTTAGCAATTAAGTTGTCAAAGTGCTGAACTCATTACCTGATGAGACTTCCTTTAGACCAGTGTTTTTCAACCGTGAGACATGGTCAGGTGTGCCGCGAAGCTCAGAGAGAGAAAGAAAACGAGAGAGAGAAAGAAAGAGAGAGGGAGAAAGAGAGAAAGCAAGCAAGAGAGAGAGAAAGGAAACAAGAGAGAAAGAGAAAGAAAGAAAGCAAGAGAGAGAGAAAGAGAACAAGAGAGAAAGAAAGCAAGAGAGAGAGCAAGAGAGAAAGAAAGAAAGAGAGAGAGAGAGAAAGAAGGAGGGAAGGTGGGAGAGAGAAAGACAGAGGGAGGTAGGGAGGGAGAGAAAAAGAGCAAAAAAGAGGAAAGAAGGAAGAGAGAAAAAATAGGGAGGGAGAGAGAAATAGAGCGAAAGGGAGGAAGAGAGAGAGAATTTTTTTGTCCAAACTTTTTTAGCCGCCCCCCCCCCCTTCAATGTGCCCCATGGTTTTGTAAATGTAAAAAATGTGCCGCGGCTCAAAAAAGGTTGAAAATCACTGCTTTAGACTACCCACTATTGATCTCTCCAGGTTCCTAAGGGGTTTCTCTCCACATATTTTGCAGATTTTCTAAGATCCTTTACTAAATGTTCTAACTTACGTATGTGTCTTAGAACATCAGGGTGAAAAATGTTATATAGTTACAATAAAAATACTGTGTATATATTACCTTGAAAAAGACAGGTCGAAACTATCATAAATAGTTGCGTTTGTGTATGTCATATTAAGTTGTATGTTGTTGAACCACATTACATGAGACAGCTTGTATATTATTCGGAAGAAAAGTAACACCATTTCACTGACATACCTTTTAGGTTGTTCTACAGAACTAGCGTGACTTGCGGGACCGCAGTTTTTAGCTTTAACATACATATATTCGCTTCTGTGGTCCTTGTCTTTCATTATTTGAAGGGTTTCCCCCCCTCCTCTATCACTAGCATTCAGTATTGCTGTGGAAGAGGAAGTTATACTTTAGCTCTAGTGCAGACATTCACACAAATGTGTGACAAATTGCAATGATAGGGTTTCTTGCTTGCCAAGCTTGAGATAGAATAAGAAAAATGTTGACTAGTCAGCCCCCAAGGATATTTTTAGAAGAGCGCTACTTACATATCTTGAAAAGTATTTCCTAAGCATCTTATTTTTCTCTTTTTCTGTTTGTTTCCATAAATGTATTCTGGTACATATAAAAATAAATTAAAAGTCATCTCATACAAAAGCCATGTAAACATTTTCTTCCTAAGGGTTTATATTACAGTAAAAATATTTTACAGAAAGTTAGAAACATAGAGACATAGAAGATTGATGGCAGAAAAAGACCTCATGGTCCATCTACTTTGCACTTATTTCCTGTATTTTATCTTAGGATGGATATATCTTTATCCCAGGCATGTTTAAATTCAGTTACTGTGGATTTACCAACCACATCTGCTGGAGGTTTCTTCCAAGCATCTACCACTCTTTAAATAAAATAATATTTTCTCACGTTGCTTCTGATCTTTCCCCCAACTAACCTCAGATTGTGCCCCCTTGTTCTTGTGTTCACTTTCCTATTAAAAACCCTTGCCTCCTGAACATTATTTAACCCTTTAATATATTTAAATGTTTTGATCATATCCCCCCTTTCCCTTATGTCCTCCAGACTATACAGATTGACTTCATGAAGTCTTTCCTGATAAGTTTTATGCTTAAAACCTTCCACCATTTTTGTAGCCCTTCTTTAGACCCGTTCAATTTTATCAATATCTTTTTATAGGTGAGGTCTCCAGAATTGAACACAGTATTCCAATGAGTGAGACAGTATTGGCCATGAGTGGGACAATTGGTTGTGCCTCCCTGCCTGTGCTTCCTCGCTGGGCACTGCTGCACTGGAAGCTCCATTCTGCCTGGCTCCATTCTGCTGTCATTTCCTGTGAATTTTAGCAGCATCTTATAGCTGCTGTCATAACATATTTGCCTTGGCGGGGGTTGAAGAAAGAGAGAGAGAGAGACATAAATGAAAGAAGAAACAGGAAGAAAGAAAGAAGGATGGTAGGAAGGAAGGATGGTAGGAAGGAAGACAGAAAGAAAGAAAAAGAAAGATGATAGAAGGGAGGGAAGGAAGAAAGAAAGACCTTTGATCAAAATTGAACCCAAAATTTTGGTTGTTAAGCAAGAGCGTGGTTAAATGAGTTTCACCCCATTTAACCATGTCCAGTTTCACAGAAAAATAAGTTACTTGTTGCAGTATGTTAGAATAGGATTTATGTTAGAATAGGATTTATATCTGGACCTCTAGCATAAAAATACTCTGCTTACCCTGATTCTATTATAAGCCAGGATAGGACGGCACTGACTTGCCTAATCTGCATTCCTGGTAATTACAACAGGGAAACAAAAGAGCTCAATAAACATCACACTGATAAACATGTTTACATCACTCCAGACAGGACGTTATACGATCAAAGGGGGAGATTTACATCGCCTGAAGCATACACAGAACTAGAGGGTGATTAAGGAGATTAGTTGTGATAAGGCAGAAGGCTTCAGAGAAATTAGGTGTGAGAAACATCTGGTCTGAGGAAGTGTTTCTAAGAAATTGTTTTGTGATATCTGTGGGAAAGGAAGGACTCAAAAATATGTCATATTTGAAGTTATGTTATTGGATGTTTGTGTATCACTTGACATGTACGTGTAATTATCCCCATTTCCTTATGCTCCCAAATAAAAAGAGGTACATGGCTCCATACCGTGTCATTTCACCCAGAGAGAGAATGTGTCCAAGTCTTCTTTCTAGGATTCACGTTCGTGAGTGATCCCACATGGCTGGGTTGCTCTTAGCCCTTTTGAAGACATTGTCTTCATCAGGGATTTTGACAGCATCCACAGTTACTGTCTGATTCCAGCTGCCAAAAGTCTTTGTCATCACTCATATTGCTACCCCTCTTTGCTCATGTACAGTATATAAAACTGAAATGGCATCTCCAAGTTTGCTAGAATGCTGGAAGTTTATCAGAAAAAAATATCTTGGTATTTTCTAGAGGCAGCATGAATTGGAGGCTGAATGAAAAGTTGTTTGCTTTTCTGTCTCAATAAATAATGCTATTTCAATAGGTATTGAAGTAGGATACACTCCAAGACCAGGGAAGTATTAATACCACTCTACTACGCCCTGGTCAGACCACATCTGGAGTATTGCATCCAGTCCTGGTCACCACACTTCAAAAGAGACATTGAAACTCTGGAGAAGGCGCAGAAAAGAGCAACCAAAATGATTAGGGGACTTGAAACCAAGACTTACAAAGAGGGCCAGTGGGGACATGATAGCTGTATACAGATATATGAGGGGTTGCCACAGAGAGGAGGGGGCCACTCTATTCTCCAGAGCACCAGAGGGCCGGACGAGGAACAATGGCTGGAAGCTGACCAAGGAGAGATTCAACCTAGAAGTAAGGAAGAACTTCTTGATGGTCAGAGCGATCAACCAGTGGAACAACCTGCCTGCGGAGGTTGTGAACTCCCCAACTCTGGACACTTTCAAGAGGAGATTGGACTGCTATTTGGCTGGGGTGCTTTAGGATTCCTGCTCAGGCAGGGGGTTGGACTTGATGACCTGCATGGTCCCCTTCAACTCTAACAATAAATAAATAATAAATATTGTTTTAGAGCTATTGTATTATGTGTTTAACAAATATCAGTATGGCTATCTCAGAAAACCTGATAATCAGACTAAAAGCTCAGTAGCCTTGGATAAATACGGTATATGCTTCATTTTCAAGAAGAATAATTTTCTAGAATAATTATTCTTCTTTGTTTTCAAAATTGAACCCAAATTTTGAGACATGACAAACTGACCGGAATAACTTTCTTGGCATGTTCCATGAGAAAAACTGATTCTTTTCAGAACATTGGGATATATATTTTCTTCAGGGACTACAGAATTTTGCATGCCACTAAACAATTATGTTGTGTAAATACAATCCATGTATTTGTAAATGAGGAAAATAGATGGAAATCAATCCTGTGCCAACCTCTATTGTGACATTTAAGTGATATCTGTTATTTTCAATAATATATTCACAGTTTAATTTGGTTTTTCCTCTTAGCACTTTTCAACTTTCAACGTGTTAATGTGTTTTCCACATTGTGTCATGTTATATGGACTGTCCATTCTTTCAAAAATGACTTTCTGTAATTTTCCCCTTTGTCAGATCAAAGCAATATTTTTGTACATTAGCACATTAAAATTGCTGCTAACAGTATCAGCCAATTAGCAACATTTTAATCTGCTATATTGTTTGTCAGATTGTGACAGAGGGACAGGCTATTGTATGAATTAGCAGGCTTCTGCATAAGAAGAAAATTGTTCTTTGTTTGGCAAATACAGTATTTTTATGGAGATCAGTAAAGCAGGAAAAGAAAATTATAGCTACACCCTTTTCCAAAAACCAAAGTCCATATTTTTAATGACTTAATAACACTGCTACTGTCCAATGAGTAGCAGTCAAGAGTTAAAGAGAACATGGGCATTTATTTATCTATCATCTATCATCTATCTATCTATCTATCTATCTATCTATCTATCTATCTATCTATCTATCTATCTATCTATCTATCTACCTACCTACCTACCTACCTACCTACCTACCTACCTACCTACCTTCCCAGCTATCTATCTATCTATCTATCTATCTATCTATCTATCTATCTATCTATCTATCTATCTATCTATCTATCTATCTATCTATTTATTAGATTTGTATGCCGCCCCTCTCCGTAGACTCGGGGCGGCATAGAAACATAGAAGTCTGACGGCAGAAAAAGACCTCATGGTTCATCTAGACTGCCCTTATACTATTTTCTGTATTTTATCTTACAATGGATATATGTTTATCCCAGGCATGTTTAAATTCAGTTACTGTGGATTTATCCACCACATCTGCTGGAAGTTTGTTCCAAGGATCTACTACGCTTTCAGTAAAATAATATTTTCTCATGTTGCTTTTGATCTTTCCCCCGACTAACTTCAGATTGTGTCCCCTTGTTCTTGTGTTCACTTTCCTATTAAAAACACTTCCCTCCTGGACCTTATTTAACCCTTTAACATATTTAAATGTTTCAATCATGTCCCCCCTTTTCCTTCTGTCCTCCAGACTATACAGATTGAGTTCATTAAGTCTTTCCTGATACGTTTTATGCTTAAGACCTTCCACCATTCTTGTAGCCCGTCTATGGACCCGTTCAATTTTGTCAATATCTTTTTGTAGGTGAGGTCTCCAGAACTGAACACAGTATTCCAAATGTGGTCTCACCAGCACTCTATATAGCGGGATCATAATCTCCCTCTTCCTGCTTGTTATACCTCTAGCTATGCAGCCAAGCATTCTACCAAGCATGTCTGAAAGCTGTAAGAACACTACTTGGAAGTGACATTTGGTCCATAAATGCTATGAATTGCTGGTGTGGCCAGTGAGAATTACATGGATTTGTCTTAACTTTTCAGTTTATTTAAAATATAAATAGCATTGGTCCAACATTTATCTTAGACTAATATTCAATTAAAATGAAGGTGAAGCATGACTAGAAAGGTAAGTAAGTTAAACATCAACATTTATAAGAAGCTTCCAGAGAAGAATAAGGCCAATATCGTTATCATTACTGTCCACAGTGAAGATCTTTGACCATGAACTTAATTTGGAAAGATAAATGGAACCCTCTTGAAAGTAGTTTAGTTAAACATTCAGCCTCTGTCAACGGAAGTTGTTATTGATCAAGTAGACATAGTTATATCATATAATTAGATATTGTATACTCTATTAGTTACTTCTCAATAAACTTGAGGTATAGCACCAGAAACATTTAAATCAAGGTGGATCAATAATTTGATGGATAAGAAGGAATACAGAGTTAAATCTTTGTCTATGTTTGTGAAAGGCACAAGAAATTCAAGAAAGTAAGATTAGGGCTTTTTGGGAAATTCACGATTGATGGAGTAGTTAACATTAAATATACTCACGTACAAAATATTATAACTGAAAAGTAAGATGTATGAGAGCAATGAAGTTGTTCTTATATATTAAGTACAGAAGATTTGGGTATGGTATGTTCAACGTATTATTAATTATGTAACTATGGACATGGAGGGGAAATTTAGAAAACTATAGATGATAGCAACACTGGGTAGGATACCATAATTAATATCTTAGAAAACAGAAATAATTCAATTCAATTCAATTCAATTTATTAGATTTGTATGCCGCCCCTCTCTGAAGACTTGGGGCGGCTCACAACAATAACAAAAACAATATTACAGCGAAAACAAATCTAATATTAAAAAGCACATAAAACCCTATCATATTTTTTAAAAAAGCAAATAACATATACATACCCAAACATAAATATAAAAAAGCCTGGGGGAAAGGTGTCTCAACTCCCCCATGCCTGGTGGTATAGATGAATCTTGAGTAATTTAGGAAAGACAAGGAGTGTGGGGGCAGTTCTAATCTCCGGGGGGAGTTGATTCCAGAGGGCAGAGGCTGCCACAGAGAAGGCTCTTCCCCTGGGGCCTGCCAAACGACATTGTTTGGTCGACGGGACCTGGAGAAGGCCAACTCTGTGGGACCTTATCTGTCGCTGGGATTCATGTGGTAGCAGGCAGTTCCAGAGGTAATCTGGTCCAATGCCATGCAGGGCTTTAAAGGTCATAACCAACACTTTGAATTGTGACTGGAAACTGATTGGCAGCCAATGCAGGCCACGGAATGTTGCAGAAACATGGGCGAATCTAGGAAGCCCCACGATGGCTCTCGCGGCTGCGTTCTGCACGATCTGAAGTTTCCGAACACTTTTCAGAGGTAGCCCCATGTAGAGAGCATTGCAGTAATCGAACCTCGAGGTGATGAGGGCATGAGCGACTGTGAGCAGTGACTCCCTGTCCAAATAGGGCCGCAACTGGTGCACCAGGCGGACCTGGGAAAACGCACTAATATAATATTGAAAAGTTAGAGAAAATGGCTGAAATTAACAATAATTTAACATAGTTGTATGTAAATATTTCCACTTAGGAAACCAATCAAAAATTCAAGTGTAGAATGGGGATAACTGGCATTGGATTCAAATGAAAAATACAACTTAGATCCAAGATCTTATTGTAAACTTGAATGCATATATATAAGCATTGTAAAGTAGCTACAAAAAGGATCTGCAATTTTATAGAAATACAACATAGAAAAAAGCACAACTATTATAGTTTCACTTCAATTTGGATTGGCCAGATTCTGTCTTCAATAATGTCCATTTTTGTCACCATATTTTCAGAGAAATTGGAAGATAGACAGTGAGATTGATGAAGAGATAGACAGTGAGAATGATGAAGGCACTAGAAAGTACAGTTTAGGAAGAAAGATGGGAGGAATTAAGCATGTTTACTTTTGAGAAAAGTTGACTGAGAGAGGATATTAGGCAATCCTTTAAATAACTAAAAAGATTTCATAGAAACCTCTTTTCTATCACCTCAGAGTGTGGCACAGGTAAAATTGAATACAACCAATAGAAAGATGGATGACAGACTGGATATGAGACAAGAGTTCCTAAGAAGAATAGCAGTTTTGTAAAGAACCAATTAACCACAGAAGTCAGCATCCATTCATTGGACTGGATGTTTTCAAATGAAAGTTGGGCAGCTATCTGTCAGAATGAGTTCTATTGAGCAGGTAGCCAATGGGAAAGTCTAAATGCCCCCTTCTAAATTTATGAATCTGTGTAAGAGGCAGAATAACCATTCAACTTTTAACATATTGCTTTAATTTTAGAAGTTCACATGTTTTACTGGCTTTTTAGTCAAGATTTTTAAAAACTTTATATTCATATCTGATTTCATCAATCATATGCCTACAAAAGATTCATAAAACCTTATGGTTGGAAGTGATTTAAATGGCCATCAAGTTCAATCTCTTTTATTTTGCAGGGTTGAGTACACTACATCCACTAAAAAAACAACTATCTAGTCTCTGTTTCAACTACTGTAATGCTCTCTACATGGGGCTACCTTTGAAAAGTGTTCAGAAACTTCAGATCGTGCAGAATGCAGCTGCGAGAGCAATCATGGGCTTCCCAAGGTATGCCCATGTTACACCAACACTCCGCAGTCTGCATTGGTTGCCGATCAATTTCCGGTCACAATTCAAAGTGTTGGTTATGACCTATAAAGCCAGAATATCTCCGGGACCGCCTTCTGCCACACGAATCCCAGCGGCCGGTTAGGTCCCACAGAGTTGGCCTTCTCCAGGTCCCATCGACTAAACAATGTAATTTGGTGGGACCCAGGAGAATAGCCTTCTCTGTGGTGGCCCCGACCCTCTGGAACCAGATCCCCCAGAGATTAGAACTGCCCCCACCCTCCTTGACTTTCGTAAAGTTCTTAAGATCCATCTCTGCCGTCAGGCATGGGGGAACTGAGACATCTCCCCCGGGCCTATACAGTTTATACATGGTATGTTTGTGTGTATGCTTGCTTTTAATAATGGGGATTTTAGTGTTTTTAAATTATTAGATTTGTTCTTACATTGTCTTTGTTATTGTTATGAGCCGCCCGAGTCTACGGAGAGGGACGGCATAGAAATCTAATAAATAATAATAATAATAATAATAATAATAATAATAACAACAACTTTCAATGAAAATTCCCCACATGGCAATGTATGCCACTGTTGGACAGCTCTTATCATTGAGATACCTGTGTCTTTAATCTGTACCTACATTCTTAAGTTTCATACTGTTAGTTTTCTTACCCTCTGGTGAGAAAAAGTCCAAATCCTTTACAATGTGACTTCCTTTCAGATATTTGAAGACAGCTATCATGTCACTTCCTTCTCTTCTTCATGTTAAACACACCTAATGCAGGTCTTTGAATCATTCCTTATAGGACTTGCTCCATCTTGGTAGCTCTTTCTGGATTTGCTTTTATAGATTTTTCTTTTTAAAACTAAGCTGTGCGGAACTGTGAAGAACTGAACAGGTGATATCTGACCAGAGTATAGATATTTACCACTGTAAGGGATGTAAAGAGCAAGATAACTGTCATGATGTTTGGTTGAGTCTGGTAAGTAACATGGATATGGTCAAAATAATTGTTCTGAATTATGAAACAGGGCAGCAACCACAATGAACCAAGAATAGTACCATAGAGGGTTTGTTAACCGTAATTTCTTCTTTCCAGGAAGACGGAGGGAGGGAGAGACAGAGGCGGGAGGGAGGGACAGGGGGATGGAAGGAAGGAAGGAAGGAAGGAAGGAAGGAAGGAAGGAAGGAAGGAATGAGACCGCCTTCTGCCGCATGAATCCCAATGACCGGTTAAGTGCCACAGAGTTGGTCTCCTCCGGTTCCCGTCAACTAAACAGTGTCGTTTGGCGGGACCCAGGGGAAGAGCCTTCTCTGTGGTGGCTCCGACCCTCTGGAATCAGCTCTCTCCAGAGATTAGAACTGCCCCCACCCTCCTTGCCTTTTGTAAACTCCTTAAAACCCACCTGCCGTCAAGCGTGGGGGAACTGAAACATCTCCCCCTGCCTATGTAGTTTTTTGTGTATGATATGACTGTATGTATGTTTTTATATATTGGGGTTTCTTGTTTTTTAGACTTTCTTAAATGTGTTATTGTTATTTTAGATTCTAACTATTAGATTTGTCATTATATATTGTTTTTTATCATTGCTGTAAGCCGCCCCGAGTCTACGGAGAGGGGCAGCATACAAATCTAATAAATAATAATAATAATAATAATAATAATAATAATAATAATAATAATAATAATAATAAAATAATAATAATAAAGAAGGAAGGACGGAAGGAAGGAAGGAAGGAAGGAAGGAAGGAAGGAAGGAAGGAAGGAAGGAAAGTTTTTCTCTTAGAAAACTAAGCCTGGATTCTGGAAAAGTTCATCTTTATCCACTCTACGTTGCTGTAGAATTACACATACTGTACTTTGTTATGCATATGTAATTGTAAGCAGGGAGCTTTTAGAGTAAAAGGCAACTAGATATAGCATAATTCATTTATTAGTCAATGTGATTGCAGGACCTTTAATTCTGTGTGAAAATGACTATCAAAGCATGTGTCAGGGTTCCAAATAGCATCCAAAATTAAATCAGAGTCCAAATCAAAGTATTCCTCAAAGTCCCAATTTATTATTAGAGCCATGTTGGTACATCTGGGTGAAACACGAATCTGAAGTCCCTGGGGTTTCATCACATTCTCCAATCTCCAAGTAACATGCTGGCAGATTACACCCATCTCCTTCCATGCAGGTGCATGGGCGCTGTGACAAAGGGTGACCTTGGCTTTCTAGAAAGGAATTTGTTATGGCTATATACTATATACTAACAACCTCATATCATTCCCCCCTTCTATTTTCCCACAATAAAAAATGCATAATATAATAGTATAGAGTATGGCAGGCTAAAGACTCCATGCCTGTGTGTATGTTCAAAGTTTTATCCTGGAAATATCAACTAATATGTCTTAGTGCATTTGACCTGCCTCTAGAAACCTTAATAAAACATTTGGAGTCTATACTATTGACTAAGAAGCTGAAATGAACCATGCCACTAACAAGTGAGAAGAGTGAAGGGGCATTCTTTTTACAGATTTTTCTCCTGTAGTGGAAAGGAAGTATGAGATTTACAAAACCCCTAGAATAAGATCCATTCCTCATTTTAAAGCAGTACAAAATGCTGGCACAGTATAAAATATTCAAGTTTTAGTTTGATCTGTTTTTTTCTTAGTAAAGTGTAACATTAAAATGAGATGCTCAGTTGATTTGATAAAATGACAGCACACCTTACTTCTTGATAACCGTGAATGTCCCTTCTCTCCTGCATTAAACTTGGATTCTATATTCTTCTATGCCTTCCTCCTCATTAGCAATAAAAAGAATTCTGCCACCTATCCTGCCAAAAGTAACTCTTTATAGCATATCCATGACAGAATGAATGCCAGATAGAATGAGCCGTCACATGACTATTCTTGGAAATACCAGGAAAAAAGCGTCTACTCTTTTAAAGGGCTCATTACTTCAATAAGCATTCCAGGAGTTTAACATTTTCAAATGACAGAAGCAATTTTTTGTCACAGTGTGAAGTTTTTAAAGAAAATACAATTTTTACCTACCCCCGAGTCTGTTCTGGTGAACTTTCAAGCAGATTTTTTTTTTAAATTAACAATTGGAATGAAAGTTCAACAGGTCAGAAAACTGTCCTAAAAAAGCAGACATTTCCTGCAAATGGAATGGACCAATTTTGATCTATACTCTTTAGTCTATAATCAAAAAGAATCCAAACCTCATATACGAACTGAATAAACAAATTCTCACAGCCAACCCACACTCAGTAAAAGACCTTGGAATACTAATATCAAATGACCTAAGTGCTAAAGCCCACTGCAACAATATCGCCAAAAAGGCTTCCAGAGTTGTTAACCTGATCCTACATAGCTTCTGCTCTGGCAATCTCACACTACTGACTAGAGCCTACAAAACCTATGCCAGACCCATTCTCGAATACAGCTCATCTGTCTGGAACCCACACCACATCTCTGACATCAATACTCTCGAAAACGTCCAAAGATATTTCACCAGAAGAGCCCTTCACTCCTCCACTCAAAACAGAATACCCTACGAAAATAGACTAACTATCCTGGGTCTTGAAAGATTAGAACTGCAGCGCCTAAAACATGATTTAAGTATTGCCCACAAGATCATATGCTGCAATGTCCTTCCGGTCAACAACTACTTCAGCTTCAACCGCAACAACGCAACAGATTCAAACTTAATATTAACCGCTCCAAACTTGACTGTAAAAAATATGACTTTAACAATCGAGTTGTCGAAGCGTGGAACTCATTACTGGACTCAATAGTGTCAACTCCCAACCCCCAACATTTCTCCCTTAGACTCTCCACGATTGACCTCTCCAGGTTCCTAAGAGGCCAGTAAGGGGTGTACATAAGTGCACTGGTGTGCCTTTCGTCCCCTGTCCAATTATCTTTCCTTTTCTCATATATCATATATATTCTCTCCCTCCCATCGACTCCTCTTCTTTTTTACTTTCTATCTTTATATATATTACTTAATGTCTATTCTCTTCCATATGTATTGTATATTGGACAAAGAATAAATAAATAAATAAATAAATAATAAATAAATGCCTTCCATTGAGGACCTGTATACTGCACGAGTCAAAAAGAGGGCGGGTAAAATATTTACTGACCCCTCGCATCCTGGACACAAATTGTTTCAACTCCTACCCTCAAAACGTCGCTACAGAGTACTGCACACCAAGACAACTAGACACAAGAACAGTTTTTTCCCGAACGCCATCACTCTACTAAACAAATAATTCCCTCAAAACTGTCAGACTTTCTACTAAATCTGCACTTCTATTCTACTAGTTTTTCTCATCATTCCTATCACCCATTTCCTCCCATGTTGACTGTATGACTGTAACTTGTTGCGTATATCCTAAGATTTTTATTAATATTGCTTCTTCATTGCTTATTTGACCCCTATGACAATCATTAAGTGTTGTATCACATGATTCTTGACAAATGTATATTTTATTTTATGTACGTTGAGAGCATATGCACCAAGACAAATTCCTTGTGTGTCCAATCACGCTTGGCCAATAAAAATTCTATTCTATTCTATTCTATTCTATTCTATTCTATAATACTCTTCACTTCCTTTACAAGCACTGGTGTGTGGGGGTGGTTGCTGTGGATATTTGACTAAATCCAACAGAAAGAGTCACCTGAAACATGAAAAGTTCTACAGTATGTTTCAGTCAACTGCAAATTACTTCAAGATTGAATTTATTTTCATTATGCCTGTATTCTGTGCTGTCAAGCTAGAAACACATGAAATACTGGAGAAGCATAACAAATCATAGAAAAGATGAACAGTAAATGCTCAAAGAATACACTCAATATGCAGGCCCACAATTTGCCTCAGACCTTCAAAACAATCGCTTTCTATAATGAGACATTTATCACTATAAATATCAGTATTCATAAAAGATAAATGGATGTTGAATGTATGGTTTTAGCGACTTTCTAAACCACTGGAAATAATTTGTTTTCTCTTTATTTCTCCTGGTATATTTGTTTATCAAGGGAGTGCCACTGGCTGTGTCCCCGTGGAACCAAATGGATTCTAATCAACTGCCGAGAAAATGAGACGTATCTGTAAAAGAATGTTTTAATAGAAACTTCCACATAGATGCTTTGTTCTTCAGTATTATCAGATATTAGATGACTTGTTGAACCATTGTTTCAGAAATATTCTCCTAATCTAAAAGAGAAACAGAATGATCACTAGCTGACTAAAAAGAACAACAACTAATGTTGTGGTTGGCTCTGGCCCAGCTCCTGCCCCAAGGAATGTGGAGGTGGATGCAGGGGAAACATCAACATGTCATAGGCCTGTTTTATTGCTGACAGAGTCAGGTAGTGAAGTTTCCTCGGAAGAAGAAGAAGGTGGGGGTGACTTGAAAGAGGGGGGCTTGGCAGACAGCCCAGGAAGCCAATCTCCATTATCTTTGGTAGATTTGAATGAGGAATTGCTAGACCCACGCTTGCACAGAGTTATGCATAGAAGAGACCAATTGAAGAAATATTACAGTCGATAGAGAATCCACCTGTGGTTGGGTGGGGCTCACGTAATTATAGCAGCTGTTAAATTGGCAGCGTGCGGGCTGAGCAGTGTGATTATCTGATCGTAGTTGTTTGGAATCACGGAGTTTGATAAAAGAAATCCTTGTAAGTTTTTACCACGTCTGGAACAAACAGTATTTGTGTCGAACTGCACATTACTGGTTTATTGCTGATCTATTGCTTGCCTTGTTATCGGATTGTAATCCATTACTGTCTTGTTTATACAAGAAATCCTTTGAATTCTAAAAGAGAGCTTTTGCTTCTCTTTTGTTGAGATAAAAAACATTTACTGGACTTCTACTGAGTGTGTGTGTCTGTTTTGAGCCAATTTCCTTTTCATCGGAGGCTTGTACTAGAAGCCGGCAGAACAACTAACATCATCTATCTCCAGCAACATAGATCCTTTCAACACTTCCAAGAAGGCTCCACACCCATTTGCACTACTCAGGTGACCCTGATGATCAGTGAAAGTGTTAACAGAAAGGCTACCAAAATTTTTACTACATACTGTGGGCGTGGCTTATGCAGGATGCCCTCACTGTAAACACCAATGATGTAGAATAGAATAGAATAGAATAGAATAGAATTTTATTGGCCAAGTGTGATTGGACACACAAGGAATTTGTCTTGGTGCATATGCTCTCAGCGTACATAAAAGAAGAAGATACATTTGTCAAGAATCATGTGATACAACACTTAATGATTGCCATAGGGGTCGAATAAGGAATGAAGAAACAATCAATATTAATAAAAATCTTAGGATACAAGCAACAAGTTACAGTCATGCAGTCCTAAGTGGGAGGAAAAGGTATGATAGGAATGATGAGAAAAACTAATAGAAATAGAAGTGCAGATTTAGTAAAAAGTCTGACAGTGTTGAGGGAATTATTTGTTTAGTGGAGTGATGGCGTTCGGAAAAAAACTGTTCTTGTGTCTAGTTGTCTTGGTGTGCAGTACTCTGTAGTGACCTTTTCAGGGTAGGAGTTGAAACAGTTTGTGTCCAGGATGAGAGGGGTCAATAAATATTCCCCCCGCTTTGTGTCCAGGATGAGAGGGGTCAATAAATATTCCCCCCGCTCTCTTTTTGTATGTAAATGTAAAACTATTTAACAGCACTGACAACACTGCTACCCTTCAAAAAGATCTAGACTTGGTGTCAGAATGGTCAAATAAGTGGCAACTACAAATCTTAACCAACAAATGCTCTGTCCTACACATAGGCAAAAAAAATAAATAAATCAGAATACTAAATAGATGCTAAATGAACATGATCTTACAGATGACCTTTACTTTTTCAAAGACCTTGGAGTAGTTATATTAATGATTTAAGTGCCAAAGCACAATGTAACAACATTGCCAAAAAGGCATTAAGGGTTGCAAACCTAATCTTGCATAGTTTCTTCTCCGATAATATTACACTACTAACCAGAGTATACAAAACACTTGCTAGACCAATTCTTGAATACAGCTCATCTTTTCTGGAACCCACACTGCATATCAGACATTAATACAATTGAGTTTGTCCAGAGATACTTTATAAGAAGAGTCCTCCACTCCTCTGCTCACAACAGAATACCTTAAGTCACCAGACTTGAAATTCTGGGCTTAGAAAACTTAGAACTGCACTGCTTCAGCATGACATAAGGGTAATTCATAAAATTATCTGCTACATCCTACCTGTCAATGACTACTTCAGCTTCAACCACAACAACCCATGAATAAACAACAGATACAAACTCAAAGTGAACTGCTCCAATTGAGATTGCAGAAAATATGACTTCAGCAACAGAGTGGTCAATGCCTGGAACTGACTACCAGATTCTGTGTTTTCATCCCCACAATTTTAATCTTAAACTGCCTACTGTTGACCTCACCCCATTCCTAAGAGGTCTGCAAGGGGTGTGCCTAAGTGCATCAGTGTGCCTACCACCCCTATCCAAATGTTCTCTTTTATTTGCACCCATTTTATGTATTTAAAATGTTATACTTACGTATATTATCAAATACATACTTGAACAAACAAACAAAATGTGGTTTGTAAAGTATCATTTAGTTATTCCCGATCTTCTAAAATACATATTTCAAGTGTTTTAAACTAAGTGAAAGTGAATACATATCGATTTACTTGCTTGTTGCTCAAGAGAGTTCCATCAGGTTTTCCCTCTCCTCCTTTGCTTCTAAAAGTTAAGTTTTAACAGGTTAAGATCTTAGATGATGAGATGAAAAGAATCAAGACTAAGAAGTTTGTCAATAGAGAAGTAAATGCTTTGAACAGAGAAATTACTCTGGTGGAAGTAGGCAATAGCAGAAACTATTGATTGCATGAATAATTTACTTAGCAATGTATTAGTCTATTGCCTTGGGCCCTGAATGTATTGTTACTGTTGTAAAAACTTCTGTGTGTTGCAATTAGAGCTTCAAAGTTCAAGGTTTGGGGCTTAGGTTTCTTATTTGAATGTTTAATATTTTGGCCTTCTGTTTTTCCAGCAGGTGTCAGTTTAAATGTTACTTTAACATCTCCTTTGTTCTTTTCCAATGCTTTACTGTTTCTCAATATATTTAACTCACAGCAGAACAATATTTATTGGAGGTCCATTCTCTTCTATTTCTCTCTTCATTCCTGCAAACTAAAGCTGAGCCATGTTACCCCAAAAATAAGCAAAATAAATTATTACAAAATTAGAAGTTGGATGAAGATGTATAGATAGGAATGTTTCCTCTTCTTCCAAATATTCTTATATCTTCTTCTTCTTCCTCTTCTTAAAAATATATTCTTTTAAATACAGTGATCCCTCGATTTTCGCGATCTCAATCTTCGCGAAACGCTATATTGCGATTTTTTCACCCGTTGACGTCACTCCTTTCCTTTCTTATCTTTCTTTCTCTCTCTCTTTCTCTATCTTGCTTCTTCCTCTCTCACACTCTCTTCCTCCCTCTCTCATCTCTTTCTTTCCTTCTCTCTCTTTCTCTATCTCTCCCCCTCTTGCTCTCGAGCGGCAAGCGAGCAGCCGGGCGGGCGGGTGAAAGGGCAAGTGGCAAGCGGCAAGCGAGCGGCTGGGTGGGCGGGTGACGGGCAAGCGGCAAGCGAGCACCGGGCGGGTGGGTGACCGGGCAAGCGGCAAGCGAGCGGCCGGGGGGGCGGGTGACCGGGCAAGCGGCAAGTGGCAAGCGAGCGGGCGGGCGGGTGACGGGCAAGCGGCAAGCGATCTTGGGGTTTCCCCTTTGCCTGGGCAACGGGGAAACCCCATCTTTGGCTCCTCGCTGCTGCCGCGCTGCGGAGCAGATCAGCTGCTGGGCGGACGAAGGAACCTTCCCTGGGTGCCGCCCGCCGCCCACGCAAACTCCACCATCTGCGCATGTGCGGCCATGAAAAAAAAGGGCGCGCATGTGCAGATGATGTTTTTACTTCCGCAACCCTACATCGCGAAAAATCGATTATCGCGAGGGGTCTTGGAACGGAACCCTCGCGATACTCGAGGGATCACTGTATTCTCATGTTGTTTTCTTTTAATATTTTAATTTTGCTGAGCACGACCTGTTCATGGAAATCTCTTTTCTCCTACACTAAGAAGGTTGGAAGGAGAATATAAATGAGTATCTGTGGCTTATCCAATTTAGACAAGAGGATGGTGGCTCAAATGACTGGAACACTGGGCAAGAGATTAGCTAGCCTGTGTTCCAGACCCAAAAACTGCCATGGGGCAGGATTGAGCTTTTGTCCTTCACTCCAGCTCCTGCCCAGAATATGAAAGAAACCCCCAATTGAGAGTTGTTGTTGCTGTTGTTGTTGTTATTATTATTATTATTATTATTATTATTATTATTATTATTATTATTATGTCAGTACAACACAGCAAACAAGATCACTATGCTGGATTTCGTATTTCATCACCAGCTGGGCGCTTCCCAAGCACCTAGGACTGCGTGATGTAGCGCTGAATTATGTTTGCCGATCCCAGTAAAGCGGCCTTTTGCAATTGACAGATGGAGATTTTGTCAATTCCAATGGTTTTCAAATGTCTGCTGAGATCCTTTGGCACTGCGCCCAGCGTGCCAAGTACCACTGGGATCACTTTCACTGGCTTATGCCAGAGTCGTTGCAGCTCAATTTTTAGATCTTCATATTTCACAAATTTCTCTAGCTGCTTCTCCTCAATTCTGCTGTCTCCTGGGATTGCGATGTCAATGATCCATACATTATTATTATTATTATTATTATTATTATTATTATTATTATTATTTAGATTTGTATGCCGCCCCTCTCCGAAGACTCGGGGCAGCTCACAACAGTAATAGAAACAATATAACAGGGAGACAAATCTAGTATTAAAATAAAACCCCAACAATTTAAAACCATACAACACATACACACCAAACATAAAATATAAAAGCCTGGGGGAGGATGTCTCAGTTCCCCCATGCCTGGCGATAAAGGTGGGTAATTTGCGAAAGACAAGGAGTAATTTACGAAAGACAAGGAGGGTGGGGGCTGTTCTAATCTCTGGGGGAAGTTGATTCCTAGTGCAATGGTGATGTGCCTGGCTAATCCTTCCAACCCAGAACTACCTCTTTGCTTCTGACATACGTGCAAAAAATCCAATTTAGACTAAAATCCATAACATAGATGTTCTAGAGATCATAATTGGTCTCTGGGCCCAATTCAAAGTGCTGGTTATGACCTACAAAGCCCTACATGGCTTAGGACCAGATTATTTTTGGGACCGTCTTCTGCTTCATGTATCCCAGCGGCCAGTTAGGTCCCACAGAGTTGGCCTTCTCCAGGTCGTGTTGGCCAGACAATGTCTTCTCTGTGGTGGGCCCAACCCTCTGGAATGAACTTCCTCCAGAGATACATACTGCCCCCTCTCTCTTGGTCTTTCGTAAAGCTTTAAAAACCTACCTTTGCTGGCGGGCATGAATGATGAGACTGTCTCCGGCCGATACAAGATATGATTGGATTGGATGATTGTGTGTGAGTGTACATGGGGTCTTTTAAAATGTTTAGAAATTTTTCAATTTTAATAGGTATTAGATTTTGCATACATTGTTATATTTAATGTTGTACATCACCCTGAGTCACCTCGAGAAGGGCGGCATAGAAATCTAAATAATAATAATAATAATAATAATAATAATAATAATAATAATAATAACAATAATGATCAGTCTGTATTTGCAATAAGCATTACAATCCTGTGTAATACTTTTAAATAACAATTCAATGTTAACTAATTTAAAATATTTAAAAATAATTTATATTTCCTAGCCTGGATGCATTAATCTTGATGTCATTAATCTAGTAAAAAAAGCCTAAAATATTTTTATTCATAGATCCGGAAATATTAGCAATAGCACCTTATAACACAATATTCTTAATTTTTAGTCCTGTTGCAAAATTCTGCCTCCCAATCTCCTTTCAGCATCTCTGACTAATATTGACTTGGCTGCCATCAATATTTTTAAATCCAAATGTTGTTATCATGAAACAAACTTCTGCTGAATATATTTTTCAGGTTCTGCATTATTATTATGGGGATGAGCAAACTGTCTTGTAGTACTTTCAATCTTTCTTCCTTGATTTCTTCAATGCTCATGAACTTCTTTACAGCATTAAGGTAGATAACTGTTCAATCGGTTTCTTCACTTTTAGGTTTCATAATATACAGCTGTAATTATATTCAACACAACCTCATTCCATACTTAATTCCTATTCATTTTACACACACACACACACGCGCGCATATATGACGGTCTTGGCATATTCGGGTTTCTTCCCGTGTAGGATTCAGAAATTTCTGGCGACGTTTCGACGAGGTTCCACTCATCATCTTCAGGCTGGTGCTTCTGTCCTTGTTCTAGGGCGAACACAGCGAGACCTGAGCTGCCTTCCCTCTATAAATACTGGTGGCTGGGTGTGGTTTGATGGCTCAGCAGCTGCATTCTGTGTTGAAAATCTATGAAAACAACCCTTTTCCAACACTTCAAAACTACAGGACATGAAATTGATTTTGACAGTACCAAATTAATTTCCAAAACAGAACACTACAGCAAAAGAATAATCATGGAAGCCATCGAGATAGAAAAACATCCCCAAAATATGAACAAGCGGGATGATACCTCCCACCTACCAGACATCTGGAAACCAGCCCTCAAACATATCCCAGCCATAGAAACCAGACTCAGAACACACATTGCAAAACAATCAAGTAGTCTGCAAGCTCCAACTAACAAGGATATCATGCCTAATCTACAACCCTTAACTAATCAGCATACCTCAGCTACATCAACGACCCCAGGTGTTACCCCACTGACTCACCAGGAAGTTTCTACACAGCAGGCAATTGCTGAGCCATCAAACCACACCCAGTCACCAGTATATATATAAATTGTATTCTGCCTTTATTATTTTTACAAACATAATAATTTATGATAATTTTCTCCTCCTACTTTCCCCACAACAATAATCATTTGAGGTGGTTTGGGCTGAGAGAGAGTCGCTGGCTCAAAGTTACCCAGTTGGCTTACATGCCTAAGGTGAAACCTGAACTCACTGTCTCCTGCTTTCCAGATGATACTTTGGTAAATAATCAAACCTACAATAAATATTCTTCTTGATGAGACTTTTAGAAGACCAAAAATCTGGTATAATGCTAGACTATACTTCTCAAAATTCTGTCATTTGCGGGTGTCATCCGCTTTGAATAAGAATTCTGCCGCTATTTCAAATAAAATTTAATAAACTAATTTTCCTGTATCTTTTGCATTCACACAGTCCAGTTTTTTATTATTATTATTATTATTATTATTATTATTATTATTATTATTATTATTAATTAGATTTGTATGCCGCCCCTCTTCGTAGACTTGGGGTGGCTTACAGCAATGATAAAAACATTATATAATGACAAATCTAATAGTTAGAATCTAAAATAACAATAATACATTTAAGAAAGTCTAAAAAACAAGAAACCCCAATATATGAAAACATACATACAGTCATATCATACACAAAAAACTACATAGACAGGGGGAGATGTTTCAGTTCCCCCACGCTTGACGACAGAGGTGGGTTTTAAGGAGTTTATGAAAGGCAAGGAGGGTGGGGGCAGTTCTAATCTCTGGAGGGAACTGATTCCAGAGGGTCAGAGCCACCACAGAGAAGGCTCTTCCCCTGGGTCCCGCCAAATGACATTGTTTAGTTGACGGGACCCGGAGGAGACCAACTCAGTGGGACCTAACCGGTCGCTGGGATTTGTGCGGCAAAAGGCAGTCCCGTAGATATCCTGGTCCGGTGCCATGAAGGGCTTTATAGATAATGACCAACACTTTGAATTGTGACCGGAAACTGATCAACAACCAATGCAGACTGTGGAGTATTGGAGTAACATGGGCTTATTTGGGAAAGCCCATGATTGCTCTCGCAGCTGCATTCTGCACGATCTGAAGTTTCCGAACACTCTTCAAAGGTAGCCCCATAAGTATAATAATAATAATTATTTTTCTTCCAAACATCAGGATCAGTTGCAGTTTTCTCATACAATGAGTCACAATCACTCTATAAGTGTATCCCATTCACATCTCTTCATTGACAGTATCTTATCTACACCTGAGCACTTTTCAAATTTTCACAAGCAATTATGATTTATTCTTCATCCAGTTTCTTTGAATACTAACATTTATAACATTTGTTTCTTCAAGATATTAATATGGTCCCTGTACAAATCTCTGAAATAACCCTTTTAGGATTTCTTCGCTTCATTTTCATCTTAAATAATCCTATCCTTTCAGTTTGCTTAGTTTTCTTTACCCATTTTCAAAGTATATTTCACATTTCACAGCACTAATTGCTTAAATGCTATTTGCAGCTTCTTTTATTTTATAATTTCACCAAGCATCCTTTCATATATCTTACTATCATAACTCCATACTTTTCTATGGTACTCTGATAATTATTTTCCCCTCTGTTTCATGCAATTTACACATAGACTTTTATTTCACCCACTTTCTATTTTTTTTTCTGTCAGGAGATTAAATTAACTTCTTCTATGTTTTTGAGTGTGTACTGATAGATGTGTTTCCAAAGTGTGTGCCTTGGTGTTTAGTATGTTTTTGGACACCCTCCTCCTGTAGCTGCCATAGCATAATGTTAGGATAGGATTTGATATCTGGACTTCTGACATAAATGCCTTATACCCTTTTATTCCATTAGCCAGGAACAGGACTGCACGTAGGTCACAAAGTGAGTCTGCATTTCTGGTGAACTCTGCTTAGGAAGTGACTGGCCATAAAACGATTCAGTGGCTTTCCTCGAATAACAAGAATGTGTCAACAGGAAAAGAACTGTGTGATCAAAAGACACAATTTACATTCCCTGGGGTAAACAGGATGAAGGCCTTGCTTTGCGGTAAACAGGAGATAGCCGTATTCACAACAAAGGGGCCCAGGAAATTGGCCATGAGAGACATTTGTTCAGTAGAAACTAGTTACGTGCCATATGTAGATAGGAAGGACTCTGAAGTTGTGTCATATCTTAGAGTTACGTTATTGGATGATTGTATATCACTTGACATGTACGTATAATTATGCCCAATTTGCATATCCCCCCAATAAAAGGAGCTGCACAGCTCAATACTGTGTCATTTCACCCGGAGAGAAATGTGTCCAAGTTTTCTTTCTAAGATTCGCATTCGTGAGTGACCCCACATGGCTGGGTTGCCCTTAGTCCCTCTGAAGACATTGTCTTGATCAGGGACTTTGCAGCATCAAAATCCTCCTAAATTATTTACCTTTGGCCCACATATTTTAACACTTTGGATATCGTTAGCTTTTCCTAGTCCCTAATTTCATGCCTAGAACAAAGATACATTTATCTAGCAAATGTATGTGCCTTACGAACATACTGTAATAATCAGAAATCTGAAGTTTCCAGATAATGCTGGTTTTTTGATTCCCGGCAACTTTAGTTGGCCAGTGATACTGGTGGTTATGATTCAAGCAGCCCTTGGAAACTCTATTATCTCCCCCTGCTCACGCACATAGTTAAAAATGAACACCTTTCTTTGATTCTGCATAGCTTCCCCTGTGGAGAATCTACATAAGGCAAGCTAAGATTAACTAAATGTTACTGAAACCGATAAGTCACTGAAATTCATCAATAAATTATTCATAATACTGGGGAGTTCTCTTGATTTTCTCATTAGACTCTGATCCTTTAATGATGTGATCTGACAAAGAAGGATTTTTTTCCTGCCCAGTTACATAAGAGGAAATGTACGAAGCTGAAATTAAGGAAGCTTGTAGAATATAGATGCAAGTGGAAGTCTAGAAACTGGCAGAAATACGAGTAATGTCTTTCGACTGTATGCTTGTGCACAAGCAAGCATAAGGATATATAGAAATTTACATGCTGCATTCAGGCAATTTTGATTTACATATAAATAGCAGTGCAGAATGCATTTTTTTTTTCAAAAAATCCAAAATTGCTAAAAGTGAAATAGTAACGTGAGTGTCTGTAATATATTTCATTGGAAGTTTATTGGAATTCACTGCATTCTTAGACTAGGCTTCCAACTTGATGGTTTTGACATATAAATTGGATGGTTAAGTATCTACATAGTTTAAATACTTCTAGACACACATGCTAAAAATATAATTTTTAGCATGCATTGATTGCCGATCAATTTCCGGTCACAATTCAAAGTGTTGGTTATGACCTATAAAGCCCTTCATGGCATCGGACCAGAATATCTCCGAGACCGCCTTCTGCCGCACGAATCCCAGTGACCGGTCAGGTCCCACAGAGTTGGCCTTCTCCGGGTCCCGACGGCTAAACAATGTCATTTGGCGGGACCCAGGAGAAGAGCCTTCCCTGTGGCGGCCCCGACCCTCTGGAACCAGTTCCCCCCAGATATCAGAGTTGCCCCCACTCTCCTTGCCTTTCGCAAGCTCCTTTAAACCCACCTCTGTCGTCAGGCATGGGGGAATTGAAATTTTTTCCCTTCCCCCTAGGTTTATAGAATTTATACATGGTATGCTTGTTTGTATGATTGGTCTCTTAAATTGGGGTTTTTTAGATTACTTTTTAATATTAGATTTGTTACATTGTTTTCTTTATTGTTGTTAGCCGCCCCGAGTCTTCGGAGAGGGGCAGCATACAAATCTAATAAATAAATAAATAAAATAATAATTTACTTGGCTGCAATTAACAAAAAATTTAGTACCCTAGAATGATAAAGCAAGCTCTTTGAGGAAAGCAAATTCAAGGCAAACCACTTGGATTTATGCAAAAATGTTTATTGCTAGTTGAGTATTGTAAGAGAATCTTGAAGATCTGCCAAAGCTACACTGTAGATGAACTGTTAGAATTAAGATGGAGACACTCTGAGTCTCTCATCCATCTTTATGTGAAGGTTTTTTTTTACTCCTCTCCCTTCATGTTCCTGAAAAATCTGCCAGGCATTCCATCACAGGAATCTTCATTTATTTCTCCAATCCAAAAGAAGATTAGTCTGTACTAGTAAATCACTGTGGTTGTTAGGGTATATTTGCTGTACATTTTAGTGCATCTTTTAAAATTGAGGTTTTCTATTTTTTTTTTAAACCTGCTATTCAAGTCATGGAATTCTCTTGCACTTTCTTTCTTTTTAAAAAAAATAATTTTTATTATAATACAAAGATTAAAAAAAGAGAGCAAGTATATGTTGTTTTACATCTTATATCATCTTATATCATTTCAGAACATAATCCTAATTATTTAGTCTTTGTGCTTAACTTCTAAATGTTTTGTACAAATATTTTATATCATTTCAAAGCATGATAATCATTATGTCATCGTTGAGCTCAAATTCTGAACTTTCTATACAAATAATTTATACAATACTGCCCTTAGTTACACACACACACCTTTTGAACTGTTATATTAACAGTTCCAGATTTCTTTTAAGTATAAATGTGCAGCATATGGCAACAGCGGTTATTAGCTCTTTGTTCTGTCATACAATTAATCTAAAATCAGATTGGATTGATCTTAATGTCAAGTCGTCTGATGATTTTCAGAACATATTGTTTATTCACTACCATAATTGTTATTACAGTGATCCCTCTATTATCGCGAGGGTTCCGTTCCAAGACCCCTCGCGATAATTGATTTTTCGCGATGTAGGGTTGCAGAAGTAAAAACACCATCTGCGCATGCGCGCCCTTTTTTTTCTATGGCCGCACATGCGTAGTTGGTGGAGTTTGCGTTCCCCGCCGCCCACGCAAAGGGGAAACCCCGATTCAGCTCCTCGCTGCTGCTGCGCTACCGAGCAGATCAGCTGCTGGGCGGCCGAAGGAACCTTCCCTGGGTCTTCCCCCTCTTGCTGGCGGGCGGGCGAGTGGCGGGCATCAGCGAGGATCCGGGGTTTCCCTTTTGCGTGGGCAGCCGGGAAGACCCAGGTTGGGAGTTCGGGGGGGTGCTGGGAAGCCCCCCAGGCCGGCTGCGACCTTTTAAAACAGCCGCGCCGCTTCCCAGCTGAGTCCTGAAGCCAAACGCAGAAGTTCGCCTTTGGCGTTTGGCTTCAGGACTCAGCTGGGAAGCGGCGCGGCTGTTTTAGAAGGTCGCAGCCGGCCTGGGGGGCTTCCCAGCATCCCCCGAACCCGGGTTGGGGGTTCGGGGGGGTGCTGGGAAGCCCCCCAGGCCGGCTGCGACCTTTTAAAACAGCCGCGCCGCTTCCCAGCTGAGTCCTGAAGCCAAACGCGGAAGTGGGGGTTTTTTTAATTAATTTTTTTAAAAAAATCGCGATAGAGCATTTCGCGAAGATCGAGATCGCGAAACTCGAGGGATCACTGTATTTATATTCTTATTTTGGTTTTAATTTTTTGACTTTCTTCCTTGTTTCTACCGAGTCATAGAATTTATTCCAAATTTCATAATATTTTGAGTCTTCTTTGTTTTTGAGTTTTTGGGTTAGACTATCCATTTCTGCACAATCATATATTTTTTAATCATTTCTCTTTCTGATGGTGTTTCTTCTTTTTTTCCACTTTCTTCTTACTTGTTCTCATACAAAGTGATAGAAAAAAATTCATTTCCAATTTTTTTTTTTTGCAAAAAAAAAAAATAATTTTAGGGAAATTGTCATCGATGCAACAAGGAACTATGGGATATTTAGTGATAAAAAGGGCAAGCAGTACGTGGGAATGTCCTATCTGTCTCCCCATGCTACTAGTCAATTTCAAGGTAAGATTTCAGAAGACAGTTCCTGAGGCTGGACTTTATGCTCAGGCTTCATATTAGAAAACAAATGATGTGTAACAAAAGAAGAGCAAGGAAGAAAAGCCACAGCAGCAGCAACATCCAGTAATTCAAGCAAAAACCAAACTTACTTAAACTTAAGTACCACAAAGTCAACTCCAAAAAACATTCTCAAGTAACCTGAGCATAGGGTACTAAAAGGATACTCTCCTTTTAAGGGAAAAAAGCAGAACTAATTGCCAGAGAAACAATGAAGTTTTCAGCACATTATAAATTGCTTTTGGTAATTTAAATGGAATCTAATTGAGGAAGCCTGAAGTTGAAACTGGAATCTTTTGTACACAGTGTTCTCTCTGACTCTCTGACTAGTCAGCAGTTAGATTCCAATTAATACTCAGACACAGAGTTGGGAAGTATAATAGTCTATCGTATAAGCAAACTTGTTGAAAACCACAAATTAAACCAAAGAATGTCCTTCGAATGCCACAGTTCAAAGCGAGCAGCAAAACTGATAAGGAATATTCCAAAACAGAGTTGTAACTTAAAGTCTTTATTTTTTTCAAAACAAAACAAAGCATTAACATACATAAAGAAAACAACAAACATACAACAAAAAGTAGGAGCTATTGCGGCTCCGCTCTTGTCAGAAGTCTCCGGAGAAAAACATATGCAAATTATTTATTTATTTATTTATTTATTTATTTATTTATTTATTTATTTATTTATTTATTTGCTGATTTACTGATTTACTGATTTACTGATTTACTGATTTACTTATTTACTTACTTATTTATTTACTTATTTACTTATTTACTTATTTATTTTTTGGATTTGTATGCCGCCCCTCTCCGCAGACTCGGGGCGGCTAAATCATACAGGAAAAGGGAAAAAAAGTTTATACTTATATACTTATCAGCCAAGCTAAAGACTTAAAGTACTCACAGACTTCAAGACTGCAGCAATATTTGAGAGGAGGAAAAACTCTGAACTCGCTCTTTTCCTCTTGTAGGTATAAATGTTGGTTTCCTGTAAAAGTAACCTCCCAGTCTCCTACCCTTTTAAACACTCTGTGATTACACACTGCACACAGCAGTATTCAAGGCCTTCCTCTATGTCTGCATAACTGCTCTTATCTCCCATGCATCCTTCTCACCCATGAATCTAAAATAGGATCCACAATCTCCTCCTCCTCATCAGACCCTGACAAGGCCCCAGTTGGGAGTTCTATATTCTCTGCAGGACCCTCAAACTCCATCCCTTCCTCACTCTCACTATCTGATTCCTTTGACAGCCACATGGTCCTATGATGCTCAGACAGACCTGGTTCCTACTCTTCAGAGTCTGTGAGTAAAGGAGCTAGCTGTGATCCAACTGCAACACACATAAAACATGCTTTCCCATTAATCAACAGTTCTTGTCTACTCTCAGTGAATTAGTGGTATAAAGGAAGAGGGAGAAGATTTCTGATAGAATAATAGTTTGGTAGTAACAACAGACAAATAAAATATCGTTTGTTTTGAAGTCAACTGCAGGAACAAAGAAATCAAGTTGAGCAGAGTATTTTGCTATAAAACATTCATTTATGCCTACTTTCAATTAGCCAGACAAGACGGAGTGGCTGTGGATCTTACCTCCCAAGGACAACTCCATCTGTCCATCCATTACCCTGGGGGGAGAATCACTGGCCCCTCAGAGAAGGTTCGCAACTTGGGCGCCCTCCTCGATCCACAGCTGACATTAGAGAAACATCTTTCAGCTGTGGCGAGGGGGACGTTTGCCCAGGTTCGCCTTGTGCACCAGTTGCGACCCTACTTGGACCGGGAGTCACTGCTCACAGTCACTCATGCCCTCATCACCTCGAGGCTTGACTACTGTAATGCTCTCTACATGGGGCTACCTTTGAAAAATGTTCGGAAACTTCAGATCGTGCAGAATGCAGCTGCGAGAGCAATCATGGGCTTTCCCAAATATGCCCATGTTACACCAACACTCCGCAGTCTGCATTGGTTGCCGATCAGTTTCCGGTCACAATTCAAAGTGTTGGTTATGACCTATAAAGCCCTTCATGGCACCGGACCAGATTACCTCAGGGACCGCCTTCTGCTGCATGAATCCCAGCGACCAGTTAGGTCCCACAGAGTGGATCTTCTCCGGGTCCCGTCAACTAAGCAATGTCGCCTGGCGGGACCCAGGGGAAGAGCCTTCTCTGTGGTGGCCCCAGCCCTCTGGAACCAACTCCTCCCAGAGATTAGAACTGCCCCCACCCTCCTTGCCTTTCGTAAACAACTTAAAATCCACCTCTGCCGCCAGGCATGGGGGAATTGAGATCCTCTTTCCCCCTAGGCCTTTACAATTCTATGCATGGTATGTATGTATGTATGTTTGGTTTTTATATTAATTGATTTTTATTCATCAATACCAAATTACTATTGTACACTGTTTTATTGTCGCTGTTAGCCGCCTCGAGTCTCTGGAGAGGGGCGGCATACAAATCCAATAAATAAATAAATAAATAAATACTGAATACCGTGTTAAAGGAAGTGATGCGTCATTACCAATATATTCATTATCAGCAGTTAAAAATATGGGAACACTAGGCAAAGAAACTACTTAAAGCTGAAATTGTATGGTATAACACTTAGCTACTATTATGATGCTACTGGGTAAGACAGTGGTAGGTTCTTCTGCTTTGGAGACTTGTTTATATTCATTTCAAACGTTTGCAAAGTATAGGGATTTTATGGCTAAATGCACATACTGTGAAAAGCCATAAGGTATATTTGATTTAATTGTCTATTGTTTCTGGAAAAGTACTGCATCAACGTATTCTGCATGAATAAAATAAGTGTTAGGGTTTTTAAATTATAGTTTAAGGCTTAGTGTAATGGGTAAATTGAAATAATTGTGCCTTATTCAACACAGCCAGCCTGGTTCAATGCAATAGCAGGAGTGGGGTGCTCCAGCTGCAGCCACAGTGAAGGCACATTAGAGGTGAGAAGGTGCACTTTTCAGTGAGGAAGGGCAACAAAAGGAAAGCCAAGGTGACCACCCCCACCCCACAGTGTCCTGATCTGGATATGGAGCCAGAATGACAAAAAAAAAATGTCAAAAAGTCCCAAAAAACTTTGCCACCATTTTGGTGGGGGTGGCTTGGTGGGGTGACTGAGTGTAAGTAAGTGACATCAAGTTGGCCATGCCACTCAGTCACATGGCCATCAAACCACACCCACAAAATAAGTCAGGCCCACAGAACTGGTGTTAAAAAAATTAAAACCCACCCGTGTCCTACTTGATCTACAGCAGACAAATAGCATTCCAGTATTTCTCACCAGGATCTTACAAACTAGAAGCTTGCCAAATAGTAAGACTCTGAAAAAAGATTTACATTGTGTATTTTCCTCCCTTTTTCAGGCCTAACAATATACAGTAATACCTCATGATACGAACTTAATTGGTGAAAGGAGGAGGTTCGTAAGGTGAAAAGTTCGTAACATGAAACAAAGTTTCCCATAGGAATCAATGGAAAAGCGATTAATCCGTGCAAGCCCAAAATTCACCCCTTTTGCCTCATTTCCGCCGGCATTCGGATTTTGTTCGGGTGTGGGTGGAGGGGGGGAGATGGGGGGAGACAGCGCAGGCTGCCCGGAGGGAGCCTCGTGAGTGGATTAACGGAAAAGTCAACAGTTACTGTCCGGCTTGCAATGACTGGAAGGGAAGGGAGGGAAACGCACGGGCGGTTTGTACGTGTGTCTTCTCTGATTTCCTCCCTCCCTCCTTCCCCCTCTCCCTCCTGGCCTCCCTCCTCCTCCTGTATTCCGCCTCCCTCCCAGCCTCCGAGCCACATTCTCCGCGCCGCCGGCCGGCTGTCATCTTCTAAAGAAGCAAGAAGAGGAGGAGGAGCTGGGCACCTTCCTCCACCGGCGCCCAGCTCCTCCTCCTCTTCTTGCTTCTTTAGAAGATGACAGCCAACCGGCGGCGCAGAGGGTGGGGATGGTGTGCGTGTGTGGAAAGGGTCAGCGGGAGAACTGGGGGGAGCCGTGGCCACTGCCCCGTGGAAGGGACCCGGCTGGGAAGCTCCCGAAGGTGTGGGCTAGGGTCTTTCCGGGAGAGCAAGCAGCAGGGGTGGGCTGGGGTCCCCCCAGTTCTCCCGCGGACCTCTTCCACACATCCCGACTCCTGCAGCCTCCGCATTTTTCTTTCGGCCTCAGGCTGGAAAGGGGGAGCTAAGCCAGCCCAGCGGCTTTTTACATTGGGGAGATGTTACCAGCCCAGCGGCATTGATTCCTCCCACCGCTTAGCTCCTCCCATCCACACAGAAGCCGAAAGTTCTGGCCTTTGTTCACCAACCTCTACGTTTTTCATGTTTGCATCCTGGGCGGGCGGGCGGGCGAGGAGGTGCGACCGACCGGCTCAGGCTCCGGCTAGGACGGGGCGGGCAGCGGCTGGGCGCAGCGGCGAGGGTGCGTCCGACTCGGGGCTGGCGGCGCCCGATGCACCGGGGAACATCAGCTCAGCGGATCAAGCCCGGCTCCTTTCGGCCCAGCATCCCGGGCCAAGCGGCTGCCTTCCGTTACTGAGCCTGGCTCGCCCGGAAGATCGTAGCGCGCGTTGGCTGCAGCGGCGAGGGAAGCCAAGCCGGCAGCAATGTCGCCGCTGCCGCAGGCAACGCGCGCTACGATCTTCCGGGCGAGCCAGGCTCAGTGACGGAAGGCAGCCGCTTGGCCCGGGATGCTGGGCCGAAAGGAGCCGGGCTTGATCCGCTGAGCCTGGCCGGCTTGGTTTCCCTTGCCGGCGCAGGCAAAATGCGCTGCCATCTTCCGGGCCAGCCAGGCTCAGCAGATCAAGCCCGGCTCCTTTCGACCCAGCATCCCGGGCCAAGCGGCTGCCTTCCGTCACTGAGCCTGGCTCGCCCGGAAGATCGTAGCGCGCGTTGGCTGCAGCGGCGAGGGAAGCCAAGCCGGCAGCAACGTCGCGAGCCAGGCTCAGTGACGGAAGGCAGCCGCTTAGCCCGGGATGCTAGGCCGAAAGGAGCCAGGCTTGAAGATCGCAGCGCGCGTTGGCTGTGGTGGCGAGGGCTTGCGATGGAGGGTGGAGGAAGCTGCCATGGGAGGGAGAGCTGCCTCATGGAGGAGGATCGGGCGGGACCAGGTGGGGGCTGAAATTTCTCCGCTGGGAAGAAGCGGCGATGGATCATCCGTCTACCTCTGTCGGCTGCTCCAGGCCACAGGGGCGAGGGGCGCTGCTTCTCGGGTCGCCCGGTCCTCTCCTGCCTCCCGCACCGATCGAAAGGGGCTGGAGTGGCAGAGCCGAGCACGCCTTCTGCCCTTTCATCCTCGCCCCCATGGCCCGGAGCAGCCGACAGAGGTAGACGGAGGATCCATCGCCGCTTCTTCCCAGCGGAGAAATTCCAGCCCCCACCTGGTCCCGCCCGATCCTCCTCCTCCCTGAGGCAGCTCGCCCTCCCATGGCCGCTTCCGGGAGCGGCCCGGAGCAGCCAACAATGTTGCCCGCTGCGTTGGGCGCCACCAGCCCCGAGTCGGACACAGCATCGCCGCCACCGCCCCCAGTCGCTGCCCGCCCCGTCTCGCTGCCGGCCCCATCTCGCTCGGCCGCGCCTCCTCACCCGCCACCCGCCCGGCCAGGATGCAGACCTGCTGCCTCGCCTCACGCCCGCCGCCGGCCCGATCCTGCGCCTCCTGCTCCCCCCAGCCAAAAATACAAAGGCGGTCTGCCGCCGCCCACGGAGCAATGGGAAGCTGAAGCCGCCGGCAGTTTCAGACTCCCTTTGCTCCAGGCTGCTCCGCCCTGCCTGTCATGCGGCGGCAGACCGTCTTTGTGGTTTTTCACTGGGGGGGGAGCAGGAGGACCTTCCTGACTCCCTCCCCCAGCGCCGGACCTCCTGCCCTCCCTCCGAGACAAAAACCCAAAGTGACCTCCCGAACCCGAACGTTTTCTGTCTTACCAACCTGCCGCCGAGAAGCCCCGCCGCCCGGCTGTCACCTTTTAAAACAGCCGGGGGGCTTCCCAGAAGCCTCCCGAAGCCGAACGCCAAACCCGAACATCCGGGTTCGGCTTCGGGAGGCTGCTGGGAAGCCCCCCGGCTGTTTTAAAAGGTGACAGCTGGGCGAACGCCGAACCCGGAAGTTCGGGTTTGGGGTTCGTAACATGAAAAAAGTTCGTAAGAAGAGGCGAAAATTTTAAGAACCCCAGGTTCGTATCTCGGGTTGTTTGTAAGACGAGGGGTTCGTATCTTGAGGTACCACTGTATTTTAAATATGGAAATATTTTTAAACTCCTTAAAATACTTAGTGGGAAGGCAGGAATCTGTGTACTTTACATCTAAATATGTATGTTATCCTTTTTTTCTGTATTCTGTTTAACTCTCCGGAAAAATATGTCCTAACTCTCCAGATGAAGAAAAGGTTTCTCTTTTATGCATACTTTAAAGTTGGTGTTTTTCCCAAAGATGAATTGTATTTTCTGCCCCAAAATTTTCACTTTCTCCAAATCATGATATATGAAAAGTAGAAGCTTGTCACTGTGATGTAGTACCAAATTGTGAAGTGCAGGGCAAAGAAGGGTGGAAGGGAATTTTTTAATGGATTGAATTTGGAGATATAAACATGCTGTTTAATATTTAATTCTCCATAGCTTGGGGGTAAATGAAAAAAACCAAGAAGGGTGGTTTCCTGGCTGAAGTTGGGCTGCATCCCCTGTAGAAAAACCAATAAATAACATATTTTGATCAGCCAATCTTTTTCACCAAGCCTGCAAACCCAAAAAGTCAAGTGATCATGATGAACTGGCAGCTTTTCTCAGAGCTAAAGCTGGTAGCTATGGGCTCTAGTGTATTTTAATATCAATGTGTTCCAGTTACTCAATTGTATTAGAGCTGTAAATCTGATTAAAGTGTTACAGTACTTTACAAAGCTGTGGCAAAAATAGGGCTTGCGGGCACTGAGAACTTAAAAAAAAAAGCTCATAAACTAGAATAGACTATAAAAAAGTAACTCCTAGATAACTCAGCATATTTCACTCAACAAACAGCTCTTCTTTTGTTCTTTTAAGTCAGCACTGATTTCTGGTGAGTACCTGGACAAATCCTTGCACTTTTATTGGAAAGATTTTGTAAGTGTTTTTTTTCCATTGCTTCAATCATAGGGCTGAAAAAGAGTGACTGGCCTAAGGTCAGATTTTGTTACTAAAGTAGGACTAGAACTCATAATCTCCTGATCTTTAGCCTAGTGATTAAACCACACCACCATACAGTAGTACCTCGTGATACGAACCCTTCGTCATGCAAACTTTTCGAGATACGAACCCGGGGTTCAGAAAATTTTTGTCTCTTCTTACGAACTTTTTTCACCTTACGAACCTGTCACCCAAACGCCGAACCCAGAAGTTCAGCAAAAGTTCTGGTTTGGTGTTCAGGTTCGTAAGGCCGCTGAGAAGCGCCGCCACCCCGGCTGTCGCCTTTTGAAACAGCCGGGGGGGCTTCTCGGTGTTCCCCCGAACCTGAACTTCTACCGAACTTCTGGGTTCGGCATCTGGGAGAATGCTGAGAAGCGCCCGGCTGTTTCAAAAGGTGACAGCCGGGTGGCGGCGCCCATCGGAGCGCCGTTTTTGCGATTTTTTTTGCTTGCACGCATTAATTGATTTTACATTGTTTCTTATGGGAAACATTGTTTCGTCTTATGAACTTTTCACCTTACAAACCTCCTCCCGGAACCAATTAAGTTCGTAAGATGAGGTATTACTGTACTTGATCCCCCCCCCTTCTTTTCTTCATATAGATAATACCTAGCCAGGACTAAAATTGCTAGTAAGGCTGTACTGGTGATTTTACTTTTACCATCACTCTATTCTTAAGTATATTACTTACAAGAACTGCTAGTTGAGAATCAGTGGAATTGTTTAAATTCACAAATAACATTCATTTAAATTAATATCCCCTTTTTCTGCCTTACAGTAGAGCATGTAATAATACTATTTCTAGGAAGAAAAGGTATATAGTAAGAAACAAAAAAAAAACATAATTTATAAAATATTGAAGGATATAATATTACTATCAGTGCTTAATATTTTATCTTTTTTATTTAAATAATGAATCACCTTAGAAGCATTCTACTGTAAATGCTATTCGGGGCTACATTCTGTGTATAAGAGACACTCAAATTTTTACCCTCTTTTAGGGGGAAAAGTGCATCTTACACCCTGAAAAAGACAGAAATTAATAACTTCATTTCTTCTTCTTTGACCAGGCAATGTTCTGAAGTAAGACCATTTCATCTGCATTCAATTTATTATTTTGTCTCTCCTTAATAACCGAATCTTATTTCTACTAAGTACAGTGAGCAGAAGGATGCTGTTAAATCAGCAAATGGGCAATAAAAATTATTCTTCAATCATACATTTAATGACCTCCTGAGGAGTGAAAATCTGGTCTGCAAGTCTCCTGTATTGGCACTGTACTGTGGTTTTTGTATTCACTCTTGCTATTTTTTTCCTTCAAATAAGGAAATTACAATTACACTCTTTCAATAATCAAAAACAGATGAAATTTCCATGCACCTGATAAACAAGCCACAGCCATAAGCTACATCCATATTTTACCATTTCTTAATTTATACCCAGTGATGGGCTACCATTCCCGGTGCCACCGGAATGGCACTGGAGAGCTCATGCACACACGATGCATGATTCAACTTCTGTGCATGCGCAGAAGCAATAGTTCGCCTGCGGACACGCGATTTCCAGCTTTTTGCTTCTGCGAATGCGCAGAAGCAAAAAAGCCAAAACCAGTGAAAAGCAAGTAAGTAATCCCCCCACCTGTCCTCCCCGTTTAGCCGCCCGCCACCTCCTTTGCCGTGACCGGCGGCTCTGCTGGCCTCATGGCCGGAGTGCTTTCTTGCCCAGCACCTGCCTTACCTTTTTCTATGGATGCTGCTTGCATGAGGCTTGGGGGGGACGATGACATACGGCGCAGGGAGCCTTGCGGCCCCAAGCTCCAGCCACGCGGCTTGTTTTGTTCTTTCTATGCTGCAGGCATCTGTCTGCGGTGCAGGAGGGCAGGAACCAAGCCACACAGCTGGAGTTCGGGCAGGCCGATGTTATTGTTGGCCCCAGCTACCTCTCTAGGCGCCGCAGCAAGATTCGGCTACTGCACATGTGCAGCAGCCAAAATCTTGCGCAGATGTCCTTCTGGCAGCAATATTTGGCCAAAAATTGCCATCTTTTTTTGCTTCTGCGCATGTGCAGTAGGAGAAAAAACAGCAATTCTTTACCGGAATTGTGCCGGTTGTACATGCATAGTACGTGCACACTCGGCAGCAATGGAATGAGCCTACGTCCTCTGTTTCTATTGGTGGAATGGCGTTTCCGACCGTTCCAGCTCCTGTCCATCACTGCTTACACCATTTAGAGCAGGGGTGTCAAACTGGTGTCCCACAGGCTGGATGTGTCACATACAGGCTACGCCTACTCCAGCTCTGTGGAGGAAAAATAAGTGTAATGATACATTATGTGATAGCAATGTGATGCTGCGAGTTTAACATCTGTGATCTAGAGCCTTGGTGGCACGGTGGTTGAAGTGCAGTATATTTTCCTCACAGCCTGGAGTTTGATCCCGAAGGAGCTAAAGGTTGACTCAGCCTTCCATTCTTTTGAGGGTGGTAAAATTATGACCCAGATTGTTGAGGGCAATATGCAACTTTGCAAATGACCTAGAAAGTGCTTCAAAGTGATATAGGGTAGTATACAGTGTTCCCTCGAGTTTTGCGGGGGATGCGTTCCGAGACCGCCCGCGAAAGTCGAATTTCCGCGAAGTAGAGATGAGGAAGTAAATACACCATTTTTGGCTATGGACAGTATCACAAGCCATCCCTTAACACTTTAAAACCCTAAATTACCATTTCCCATTGCCTTAACAATCATTTACTCACCATTATTACTGGTACTCACCATTGAATAAGACACAGTGATCCTAATATTTATAAACATAATTATTTATTAACAATAATTTTTTTTTGTTATTTATTTGCAAAAAATATTAGTTTGGCGATGATGTATGACATCATCAGCCGGGAAAAACCGTGGTATAGAAAAAAACCTGTGAAGTATTTTTTAGTTAATATTTTTTGAAAAACTGTGGTATAGGCTATTCGCGAAGTTCGAACCTGCGAAAATCGAGGGAACACTGTACTAGCCTAAATGCTATTGTTTTCTACACCTGCTATCTTATCAATTTTCAAAATCTTTACTGAATTCATAAATTTCATCATTTTCTCTAGAACTAATGATAGAATATTTGTTTTAATGCTACTTTGATAAAGCACTGTGATTCCTATGTATTTGTTCATCTTCCTCCCTCATTTCAAATAAGTGTTAACACCTATTTGGACTAGTTTCAGGGTTCCCACCAATGCCCTAATAAAATTGACACTGGTCCCAAGCAACTATCTAAAATGCCTTTCATGAAAATCTTAAGTCATTTCAACACTTTTATTTTCAGTTCTATTAATTTTGTTGGAGGCACCATCTTTAAATTATTCCTCAAAATTGTTCATTGCCAGTAACTGTTTTCTGTGTGTTCCATGATGCTTTTAATCTTAATACTTGCTACCTTTCAGTTCATTCTCTCCAGTGTTTTCTCTGAACGTATTATGCAGTATTTTCTCATTTTTTGGTAGCAATGATTATGTAGTTTTACACATGTACAGTCTTTTTTCACTTCATCATTTTGCCAAGCAACTACTTTGCATACATTTACATCCATTCTTCTGCAGGACTGTGCAACATAATTCTTTTGATTTTGTTCCAATCACCCACTTTTCATTCATTGTGTTGGGAGACTTCTAATCAGTGGTGTGCTGGTAAATGTTTAATAACTTGCTTTCCAGGGGGGAAAAGTATTCCAACAGCTCACACTTCTGGATCTATTGCTGTTGTCACACACTGAAAAACTAATCATTGTGACTCGGCTCAGCCCTGAACTGGCTCACAAATTCCAGAAAATTTAACATTCTAGTTTTGCCAGTGCAAGCCAGCTACAGCATATCAGTGCCTCTGATGCAGTTTCATCTAAGACCTTTAGCATTCCCAACCCTCATTTAATTCCATTTTCATCTTTATTCCTTTTACATTTTTCTTTTACATCCAATATTTGTTTAGATGCCTTCACATCATACATTGTTCAGTTTCCTTAGCCTACCTATCATGGTATTTGGTTCTCTGTGGTTGCTGCTACTGGGAATACTGGGACCAGATTATCTCAGTGACCGCCTTCTGCTGCACGAATCGCAGCGACCAGTTAGGTCCCACAGAGTGAGCCTCCTCCGGGTCCCGTCAACTAAACAATGTTGTTTGGCGGGACCCAGGGGAAGAGCCTTCTCTGTGGCGGCCCCAGCCCTTTGGAACCAACTCCCCCCAGAGATTAGAATTTATTTGTATTTGTATTTATTAGATTTGTATGCCGCCCCTCTCCGAAGACTCACCCTCCTTGCCTTTCGTAAGCTTCTTAAAACCCACCTCTGTCATCAGGCATGGGGGAACTGAGATATTCTTTCTCCCTAGGCCTTTACAATTTACACATGGTATGTTTGTATGTATGTTTGGTTTTATAATAAGGGTTTTTTTAGTTGTTTAGTATTGGATTGTTACATGCTGTTTTTTATCACTGTTGTTAGCCGCCCCGAGTCTGCGGAGAGGGGTGGCATACAAATCCAATGAAGAAATAATAATAATAATAATAATAATAATAATAATAATAATAATAATAATAATCCTGGCTCTGCACCAAAATAGTTATAGCTCCCAGACTGATCTCAAAAGCTTCCTAAACTCCAGCCATGCTTAGCCTGTGAACTTCACAAATCTGGACCACTATTAGATAGCAGATAAGAAGATGACAAGTTGAACAATCAACCTCTAATTCAAAAAAGTTTAGTTGACTATGGTGCAACAGAAAAAAAGAGAAAATAATATTTCTATCCATTGTTCTAGCCTTGGGCACTAAGGAGAATAAACCCACATCCTCTTCAGTGAGAGCTCTGAAAGTTTTGGAAAATGCTTATCACATCTCCTTTAGTTTTCTCTTCATGGACATGGGTCTCTAAGTTCTTCAGTTCCCTTGCACTGCTTCAGTTTTCTTTTGCACCATGGCATCTTGCATCTTTCTTGAACCATGGCAACCAACTTTTCACAAGTTCTATTCATTTTTTTTTAAGTATATGTGGACATTTTAGTTTTTCCTAACTTCAAGAGGAATCTTACTGTTGTTTGCATCAAGGTTCTGACAGAATCCCACAAATTATGCTTGCAGCCATATCCCAAGCAGATGTTTCTAGCACACGTATTTTTGATACAGTTGGAAGATTTTTCATAGTGTACAGAATGCAAGCTGTCACTATGAATTAAATCAAAAGCCATCTTCATAATAGAAGAGTTTTTAAACTTAATTAAGAGAGCTGTATATAAAAGTTAGTTTGCGTCTCAGGAGAGCTGGAAGGAGGTTATCAAATCTATGCTGCCTGGGTTATTGATGTGATAAAATTGTTCCCTGAAATAGTAAATGGAAAGCAGGAATGCTTTGTTTAGACTAAATTAATCTGTTTATGTAAAGAAGAGATTTAAAATGTTATAAGATGGATAATTTTTAGAGTTTTTAAAGACTTTGAAAATTTGAGTGTTTTTTTCTTTCAAAATTGTATATGAATAATAAAACCAAAATAGACAAATCTTATGCAATATTATGGAAAAACATTTCTCTTTCTAATTTCCCCCGTATGACATAATCCTGATAATCTGGTTTGGCTGTTCCTTGTTATTTATAAATTACAATTTGTTACAATTGTATTTTTGTCAAAATACTTTGAAAATCTTTTATGTGACAACTTTCATTTTCCAGTCAAATAAAAACTATTTTTCTATCCCTGAAAGTGGATTAGATTTAAGTTCTAGCCAGAACTTCAGAAATGAATGAGAAACGAGGAGAAACAAGTATCTTGCCCTTTTCCACTCTTTTTTTTTTGGAGGGTGGGACATCATAAAGCTATTGACTTAATGGTTATGAGCAGTAATGGGCAGCCAAAATTTTTACTGCCACACTGTGGGTGTGGCTTATTTTGTGGGTGTGACTTAATGGTCATGTGACTCGGTAGGAATGGCTTGCTGGCCATGTGACCAAGTGGGAGTGGTTTGAACGATAATCATCATTCAAGTGAACTATTAAGTCCTTGATTTACTATCTTACCAGTGTTCAAAATTACAAAATCTATATTTGTGGAAGATTTGTTCCATAAATATTTCAAATCTACTTCTTTTGGGGCTTAAGAACCAAAATATACAGTCACCCATCAACTTGTCCATTCTTTCCATTGCTTTAACCATTTACTATGCTGGGTCAGAAACAGGGACTGGGTGGAGAAAATAATCTGTTGCGGCATTCCAGTGGAATTTTCATTGGAGACTTACATGTCTTTTTGTACCAGATAGTTGCTCTTTATTGATTTGGTACTTAAAAGTCAATTACTTATTTTGTGCTAAAAAAATCTTCTATTTCATTTGTTACTGATTCTTTCAAAAAGAGTTCAATAAAGCTGAGATATTGATACTGAGATACTGAATAGCATGTGTTGTGGTTAGCTCTGGCCCAGCTCCTGCCCCAAGGACTGTGGATGTGGGGGAGACATCCACATGCTGCAGGCCTGGTTTGCCCCCGGTGGAATCTGCTGATGAAGGCTCCTCTGACCAAGAAGACATGAGTGACAGGGAGGAGGAGAGTGGGGCAGACAGCTCAGAAGGAGATCAATTATCTAGCTCCTCCTTGGATTCAGAACAAGAGTTAATGATACAGCCATGCATGGCAACAACAACTGAAAGATTATTATCAAAGAAAATGAGGCCACCTGTGGTTGGGTGGGGCTGTGGTGATTAGTGAGGCTGCTATAAATAGCAGCCTGTGGTTTTGGCCATTGTGGAGGATTATCTGATTGTCGTTTCGTGACTGCTTTACTGACTTTGACCTTTTGTGTGCGGCTTTTTCCCGCTTTGAAACTAAACCAGAGCAAAGTGTGTTTCACTTTGTGAAAGAAGGACTTTGAATTGTCTCACAGCTGCAAGCTAAGTATCACGGAACTGATAAGGGACTTGTATAAATTACCAGTTTGTTTGGAGACCAGTGCTCTTTGCTATACCAAAAGAGGGCTTAGTGAATTTTCATTATAAAGAACATTGTTTTGAATTTTCAAACGTGTGTGTGTCTGAAATTTGTACCTGTGAATTTTTGGGAGGATTCTACCAGAGAGCCCAACAGAACAGCATGTAAGCTCCTCAAAAAGTAAATCCAGATCATTTTATTTGGATAACTTTCCCCTTTATAACTAAATTTTATTGTTTCAGCTAGTTGTATGAGTGTTAAAGGATTAGATATTGCAAGTTTCAAAATTCCATACTCAGGAAAACAGGATGTGTCATGTTTATTCTTATCACTTTATATACTTTCATATGTAGAATAATTTGTAGGATGCTATTTATGCTATTACCTAGCCCCTACTTAGAAACCCTGAATGACAGCTATTCTGTTAGTAATGGGGTGTGTATATATAATTACTAACACACACACACACACACACACACACAATGATGTATATATATCATTACTAAAAGAATAGCTGTCTTTCAGGATTTCTAAGTAGAGGCTGGAAATAGCATAGATAGCATCCTACAAATTATTCTATGTATGAAAGTATATAAAGTAATAAGAATAAACACGACACATATAGTTTGAAAATGAGTAAACCTTTTTTCCCCGACAAACTGTCCACAATTTTTTAACAAGTAGTTGTAGTTGGAAAATAGCTAGTTTGCATTTTATTCTATACTGCTAGCTCAGCATTTCTTCTAACTGCAGTTAAGTTGGATTCTGAATGTTATGTTTTAAAACTTTTCTTTCTGATCTCACAACAGATAATTGCTTTCAAGCTAAAAATCTTTTCCAATTAATATTGTAATAATAGGAATGGATATTTCCTTTGTTTCAGCATTTATTCTACCTAATAGAATAAATATTGCTATGGTAACTATATTCTAGCTTGACAATATGTGTGCATGAGCTAACAGTCTTGAAGGTAAAATATGTAAGGTTTATCTTAGGGTAAAAAACACAAAATTGCAGCTTAATCTAAAAACTTTCATATGGGTTTTCAGTGTTTAAAGTCTAGGACTGCCGATCTGCTATTACTTTTAGGATTTTTGAAGGAGTTTAATTAGATCTCAGCAATACAATATCCATGGTAATATTTGGACAAGGTCATACTATGGATTCCCACATACCATCCATGTAATTGGGGACAATCTATAAATAACACTAAATAAATGAGTATTTTTGTATACCTGTTTACCCCTTTTGATATTATTAACATTTTATATGGGATTGCCCTAGCTATAGCATACTACCCTAAGAATAATATTAGTTTCCCAAAAGAGGTTATCACGATTGTTGCCCATGAAAATATTTCTCAGATCATGATGATGCCAATTTCTCCTTAAACCCTTGACCCAAGAAATTTAATCTTTACTTATATTTGTTGGGAAGGCTGCATTGTTAGAAATTATTATTTTTATTTATTTATTTATTTATTTTATTTGTCAAACAATAATAGGATGGTAATTTGTACAAATAAACATTAGATAGGTAATGATAAACGTAATAATAGAAGACAGTGGAACAGTAGGACAGGGACGGTAGGCACAATGGTGCACTTCTGCATGCCCCTTACAGATCTGTTAGAGAGGGGGAGAGGTCAATTGAAGATAAAAAAAATTGTAGACAAAAATCAATATTTCTGTCCTTTTCAATGATATTATAACATAATAACAGTTGAAAGGGACCTTGGAGTCTTCCATTTCAAGCCCCTGTTCAGGCAGGAAGATCTACCATTCCAGACAAATGGATCTCCAATCTCTTCTTTAAAAAATATTCTATTCATATGTTACAGTGTGTTTTGCAAAGAAAATCAACATTTTTATGTAGTCAGTGAATTGATGAGGGAGGAATAAGATCAGATGCTACCGTACTTTCAGAACCATAATGATACATATGTCTACCCTGATATCCTGTATTTTTGGAGAATAAGATGCACCAGAGTATAAGATGCATCCATTAGTTTTGGGGGAGGAAAGCAAGTGAAAAAGGCCTCTGCCTCCCAGCAATTTGCCAAACAGCAAACAGCACAGAAGATATACACTGCCTGCTCTATATTTCATGAGTGCCTGCCCTATAGAAATAGCAAATAATTGGAGAAATGTACATTATGGCAGTATATTAATCTTAAATCTAATAATTTGAACATTCTCTAGACATTTATAGTTATTGACCTACCTCCTTGCAGCAAAAAACAAACAGCCAGTTTCAGCCCTTGCCTCTCCCTGCAGCAATTTGCCTCTGTGCAGCTTTAGTTTCACTTTCATTTTAACACATGGGCTTGACAGCAACTTCAATTAGTGTCGGGAAGCAGATCAGTGACTTGTACTTATCAGGCTTTGCTGCTGTTTGCTGCAAAGAGGTAAACTGTTGGCAGGCAGAGACCAAAGTGTGGTGGTGGCTGGGTGGGGCTACATTCGGTGTGTAAGACGCACCCAAGTTTTTATCCACTTTGGGGGAATAAAAAGGTGTCTCTTACACTCCAAAAAATACGGTATTTTTTTGAAATTAGCATTACTATGAAGTGGTTTTATGTCTTTACTGATTAATGTGCAAATTAATAAAAATGGGTGGAGAATATTGAAGAGATTATTATTATTATTATTATTATTATTATTATTATTATTATTATTATTATATTTGTATGCCGCCCCTCTCTGTAGATATCCGTAGATATCCTATAAAGACATTTAAAATATGTATTTTTAGGTTTTGAAAATGGTTAGATATATATTTTAATTCTAATTTCATTAATTCCCAAGTAAAATGTAAAGTAAATTATAATCTGATGCAGGTTTCAGTGGAACAAAATTGCATCATTCATTAAAATCAATTCTATTGTGACACAGGTTGCTAGAGTGAACTTCTGTTAGCATCAATCATCTCCACTTAAACACTCATCTAAATAACATGTATTTGGGAGAGGGGATAAAGTATCCAAAAAGAACTAATAGGTGTGCTCCTAATGTCATGAACAGAAATTATATGCAAGAAGCAGTTTGTTCTCTGCAATTTCTTTTTCCTCTCAGTGCATCTTTTTAGCACCGAAGTTCAAAATGATGCTGAACCAATCAAAAGTTGGCTAACCTAAAAATATCTTCTGCATTTAATATTTTTGAAAATTGCTTCTAGATTCAAGTCTTTTATAAGACTCAGCTAGATAAAACTTTTATAGCCAAGTTATAATACCTTCTCCCTAAGAAGAAGACAATAAAATATGGAATTGCAGTGGCATAAAGGGTAAGCAGTTTTAAGAAAGAAACAAGATGATGTCCAAGTTCAAGGACAAGAAAAGCATAGGCATTTTGTACTGAACATGAACAGCATTTTAAATAAGTGTCTGTAAAAAAATCATTGTGGTATAGAAACATCTTTTAATCACTGTAAAGCCCATACAATTTATTTATTTATTTATTTATTTATTTATTTATTTATTTATTTATTTATTTATTTATTTAATTCATTGGTTTTGTCAAGTACATACTGGTGGTATGCAAAGATATAATAATATTCATATACATGATAGTAGTAAAAAAGAAACATTAGGACAGGGGACGGAAGGCACGCTGGTGCACTTATGCATGCCCCTTACTGACCTCTTAGTTATCGGGAGAGGTCAACAGTAGATAATCTAAGGCTAAAAATTCAGTGTCTCTTTGGAGAAATGTTTTATTATCTTTCCCATATCTGTTTATGAGCTGGCCACCTAGTGTCCAAGGACATTCTTAATTTCAAGCTCCATAGGAACATAATTTAGATTGGAACTCCAATCATGCAACCTCATTACATGACCCATTCACATTTTAACGCACCATTAGTAGCATACACCAAACTGTTATTTGATTTGTGGGTTTTTTTCATGCATGTTACATTTATTCATATTTTAGATTTTCTGACTTTTTTTGAAGAACAGAAAAGAGCAGCGGAGTGAATATCTGAAAGTTTTCTTGTTATAATTGTATGACCATATACAGTGTGTTGCTAGTGAAATGATATGTCAAACTTTATGAACAATGATACATAGAGTAGGAATCACTGGATAATTCTCATAAATAATAGATAAAAATACTAGGGTTTCCCAGGGATATTTAATGGAAATAAAGTCTTTCAACTAATTAATTAGGTGAAGTTTTGAGCGTGATGACCAAATTCATGAATGATGCCTATTTATTTATTTATTTATTTATTTATTTATTTATTTATTTATTTATTTATTTATTTATTTATTTGAAAGGATGATAAAAAGCCTCATACTGATCTTTGCACCCAAGATATTCAGCATTAATACAAAATATTTGATTCAATGGAAGAAAGTATAAAATATATGCACACGGAGACTAATTTCAGATGCATAAACTTGAAGGTTGGTGATGATCAGGAAAGAAATCTTAAGATGCTAATAAGATAGTTCTATGGAAATGTAAATCTCTGCTGCAACTGCAATTCTATCTTTGGGATACTTAGACCTCTCTTGATACAGTATTTAGAATACAGTACTGCAGGCTAATTCTGTTGACTGCCAGCAGTTTGATCCTGACCAGCTCACAGTTGATCCATCCTTCCATTTTCCAAGGTCAGTAAAATGAAGACTGAGATTTTCTGGAGGAAAAATGCTGACTCTGTAAACTGCTTAGAACAAGGGTAGGCAAAATTGGCTCTTCTATGACTTATGGACTTTAACTCCCAGAATTCCTGAGCCAATCATGTTAGCTCAGGAATTATGGGAGTTGAAGACCACATGTCATAGAAGAGCCAACTTTGCCTACCCCTGTCTTAGAGGTCTGTAAAGCACTATGAAGCAGTCTATAAATCTAAGTGCTATTGCTATTGTTCGAAAAGAATTGAAAATAAAACAGACTTTATCAAAATATTTTTTATAAAATCTGTGCTCCAATTACAACTCTGTGCTATGAAGAATCCTCTGGCTACTACAGGTCAAGAAAAATATTGTAGAAATGGAAAAGGTATAGCGATATTAATATTTTTCTTACAGTATATAAACAAATTATGAAGCATGGGATGTTCACCACTGAAAACAGCTAAAAGAAGCAAGACAATGGGAACTAAAACTATCTGTTGATCAATAATTGTTCCATAATCAATATTTTCTGGTTATAGACACCACTTTTCAACTGTTGGGAATAAAAGCTGGAGAATATTAAAGTGGACATGCCTTACTTGTGGACTTTCAAGAGCTATGCACTATTTTTCTTCTCAGCACCCATTATTTCATCCAAACCAAAAAACAAACTACAAAACATAATGTTCAGATGTGATAAACTGAATCTTTCTCTTTCCCCTGTATGCCATAAAACTTTAACTCATGGTTTTTGCCATACAAATTTAGATGTATCTTTTTGCCATTGGCATTCTAGGCAAAATGTTCATTTTTGTCACACAAATTCTTCCCAAAGTGACAATTTTAATTTGTAAACAACTTGTAGTCATTATTCAACAAAATGGATCAGTAATTTCTTTTTAAAGTTAGATCTAGGCCTCTTTAGGGATTCGTGATATTTGGTCTGTTTCCAGCTTTCATAAACCATTCCATTCTATAAAAGAATATTCATCATTTATTGCAAAGGTTGTAAAAATTCATACTCAAAACATTTATAATAAGAGCCTAGCAGACAATCTGGATGAGGATTTTCTTTTTTTAGTCTTTTTAATAGTTTCACAAACTTCCCTTATTGTTTACAAATCCATTCAATATTTTTCTCTGATTTTCTGAAATCTTCTGTAAAATCTGTTCATGTAAATATTCATAGTCATTTACTTTTCTAAGTAATTTCTTATTATATTTCCTTCTTGAAACTTTAGTATCATTTTCCTTTCCCCCCTTTTTTGCAGCATGCTTTATGTCAACCATTTCTCCAGTTTATATGCAAATTCAAGATTTCTTTGAATGATAAAGAGCTTAGATATGAAATGAAAAGATTGATTTTGCATTTTAAGAGATGGCGATGTTATTAAAGTTGTATATACTTGCTTGGAAGAAAGAGGAAGTTACTTCTTTCTTTGTCCCCCACCTCCCATTCTCCACTTGTTACTTTTTTTCTTTTAAAAACTTTTATTACTTTTAGCTGAATATTTAACAGGTAAACAAAATCAGTTGGTCATTGTTTCAACTACACAAGGACTGAAGCTTGCAACTGAACTCAAGCAGCAATTCTTCAGAAACCTTGTCAGACAAACCCTTTAGCTGTAAAAATACTTTCTGCTCGATAGTGTCCTCACAAACAAGCGACAGGTTTCAAACTGAGGTTGTTCTGAACTCTAGACAGGAAAGCTCAAAATTTGACTCCAGGGAACCTCTAAATGTATACAATGTGCTAGATGAGTGCAATGGGCCATCTGCTCCTGCCTTCTGTATCATATAATGGTCAACCAGATGCATTCAAAAAGCTCATTATCGGTGATAAGACTGCTAGCCTTATTCAAGGGTTACTTCTCAGCTCTGGAAAATTGAGAAAACTGTCTGGCATTCAGGACCTTGTTTAAAGTGTCAAGTTTTAGATGGATTTACAATGCTTGTCAGGTCTCAAAACGTGAGTGGTGTAGCTGTCCATCTTCTCTTCCTGGCTATATAGAAGAGAAGAAGATTCATGAAGGTTGATTGTGTTAAATATACTTGATATACTAGTGTAATGTCGGTGAGACTGTACAATGCTTCCCTTGAATAACCTATGCAATGGATTTCATAAGGATTTTGAAAAGAACACATTGAGGACAGTATTCTTCTCAGAAGAGAGAGCAGAGGTTGAAGGGAAAAAGCTGTAAAGAGAATTAGATTGCCTACTTCAAACTGTAACTATCTTTTTCTTCCCTCATATTTTGCAGATCCCCAGATAATTTTCTCTGTACTGTAACAGACCCTTCAGGCAACACAAAGGTGTATGACTAGCCTTTTATAACCTTGATGACAGTACAAAGGTTACAAATGAACTGTGGAACAATGTTTGATATGCATTAGCATTAAAATATATTTTCTACCGTATTCCTCTTACAGTTTTTATTCTTTTAGCCTTCCATTTTTTAAATTGTAGAGTACATTCTCTACTATTAAAAAACAGGAAATGGGGGGGAAATGATCCAAAGCCTAAATTATAATTTAAGAATCTCATTTAAAAAAATAAATTCAAGAAGTCTCTCAGGTGGGAACCCACACAGGAAATCAATGAGAAGGTATCTTACATCAGATTATGTCCTATTGAGGCATGGTAGTGCAATGGTTAGAATACAGGACTGCAGGCTACTTCTACTGACTGTAGACTCGATTATTAGTACCAATATCATGTATATAAACATTGTTATATCTTTGTGTACTACCAATACATACTTGACTAAGTAAGTAAGTAAGTAAATAAGTAAGTAAGTAAGTAAGTAAATAAATAAATAAATAAAAATTTCCTTAAAAGTATCTCCAGTGCTAATGCTATTGTTACTGATAGACGATGTTCAGATCAAGTTCTAAATAGTTTTGGTCAAGATTTTCAGCTTATTTTAAGATTTTTCCCTACTGAAAGCAGCTGGGAAGGGGGATGAAATTAACTATACCAGTCTTAGGCTGGTTTAGTTGGGAGATTGAAATTGGGTCTATTGAGAGGAAGAGTATCCTTGGATACAAATCCACTTGATGCCAATTAGGAAGTGACATTTTGTGGCTTTATACCAGCTGCTATCAGCAGAAATGCACCTGGAAATAATTTATTGCTTCTGAATTTGGGGTTGGCAGAGCTGGGAGTTCTGTTGCAACACATCTCCCTCTGCTAAGGATCAAACTTGGGCAACAGACAGAATACAGAGTTAAGCCAAAAACACATAGTTGTACATTCCTGCCTGATACATTATTTCCTTTCAGATTTAAATTATTAAGCCTAATTTCTTAACATTGACTTCACAGCCATTCTTAGTGAATATGGCTAGATGGGTAACAGTTTTATTTCATTCATTTTTGTTTAAAAACCCCAAAGTTTTACAAGTTAGCAAAGTAGACATTATTGAGATTATAACAAGTAAGGCAGGATTTTATAACTGAACAGATATTATGGTATGTGATTGCTCAGATATGCACATAAGCAAATCATGCAAATTTCAAAACCATTAGTCAATTCCTTGGATTCTTAGATAAGATGCCCAGTGAAATGAGAGAGAGAGAGACAGAGACAGAGACAGAGAGACAAAGAGAGAGACAGACACACACACATACACACACACGCAAAGACAGACAGACAGACAGAGGCAGAGGCAGAGGCAGAGACAGAGACAGAAACAGAGAGACAGAGATGAAATTCTTTCTAAATAATACAAAATAATAATACAAAATATGCCAAGATAGAATTCTACAAAGGGCATCATTTTTTTGTGATTGTATGAAAATACCCGCTGTTCCATTCTTTATTAGTATATTAAATTATGATATATCATGAGGTAAAAGAATATAAAATACTGGAGAAAAGCTTGTATAATGCAATGATTTCTTTTGAATTTGTTGCCATGCACATCACGAGTTATAAATTGTAGTTTGCTTGTTCTCTAGATGATCAGTCAGTTTTCTAAAGTAAACATAAAATAAAAAGACAACATCCATATTATGGGTTCCTGAATTATTGGTATATTGTGTTGTATATTATGTTCTACTGACTCCCTCCCTTTGGAGCATTATCCCAGCAGAGATTAGACTGGCACACACTTTGACACTTAATGAATCCCCGAAGACCTGGTTTTGCCAATGGGTATGGAGAACCCAGAGTGGAATGATTTTGCTCAACCAATAGACCATTGGTGGTTAAACGTTTATACACTACATGCCCAAATTGTGTGTGCACATGCTCTGCTCAGCAGAGGCCCGAGTAACAGCTGCTAACGGGAGGTGGGGCATCCCAACACTGGCAGAGTAGCAAGAGGTAAGATATTTTTCTTTCGGAAGCTTCTGTTTGTAGGGAAACAGAAGCTCACAAAAGAAACGCTGCAAAGATTTGACTTGGGGCATTTTCGCACATTATTATTATTATTATTATTATTATTATTATTATTACTATTAATATTATTATTATTATTACTACTATTATTACTATTATGTCAGTACAACACAGCAAACGAGATCACTATGCTGGATTTCGTATTTCATCACCAGTCGGACGCTTCCCAAGCTCCTAGGACTGCGTGATGTAGTGGCGAATTATCTTTGCCGATCCCAGTAAAGCGGCCTTTTGCAATTGACAGATGGAGATTTTGTCCATTCCAATGGTTTTCAAATGTCCACTGAGATCCTTTGGTACTGCGCCCAGTGTGCCAAGTACCACTGGGACCACTTTTTGCGGGCTTATGCCAGAGTTGTTGCAGCTCGATTTTTAGATCTTCGTATTTCACTAATTTCTCTAGCGGCTTCTCCTCAATTCTGCTGTCTCCTGGGATTGCGATGTCGATGATCCATACTTTCTTTTTCTCCACGATCACAATGTCTGGTGTGTATTATTATTGTTATTGCTATTGCTATTGCTATTGCTATTGCTATTGTTATTGTTATTGTTATTGTTATTGTTATTGTTATTTTAATTATATTTGTATGCTGCCCCTCTCCGAAGACTTGGAGCAACTCAAAACAACAAAACAGTACAAATCCAATGATTAAAAACAGTTTAAAACCCTTAATATAAAAAAACAGTTGTATATCTCAGGCAAACCATACATAAAGCGGAAACGGACCAGGAGAATCAATTTCCCCAGGCCTGACAGCAGAGGTGGATTTTAAAAAGTTTGCAAAAGACAAGGAGGGTGAGGGCAACCCTAATCTCCCAGGGGGAGTTGATTCCAGAGGTCGGGGCCTCCACAGAGAAGGCTCTTCCCCTGGTCCTGCCAACTGGTCGCTGGGATTTGTGCGGCAGAAGGCGATCCCGGAGATATTCTGGTCCGATGCCATGAAGGGCTTTATAGGTGATAACCAACACTTTGAATTGTGACCGGAAACTGATCGGCACATGCCAGCAGAGAGGGCTCTGTGTGTCACCTCTGGCACACATGCCATAGGTTCATCATCACAACAATAGACAGTCACTTTTCTTGCGTAGAGAGTGGAGCAGATACCAGAGAGTGTAGCAGGGGAGTGTTTTAGTCTTTCAAGATAGTCCATACAAGAAATCAAAGACATGAATTCTAATATTGTAATATTGTAAGATTACAGTAATAGACTCTTACAAATTAAAAAACATTTCTCCCCTTTCCGTGCCCTTTTCCCCCAAAGAACTAGAGGAAGTTCCTTATGAGATGTTTTCTCCACCACCATTCCTTTTGTGAGCTGAGCTGAGATTATTTTCTTATTTATTTATTTTATTTTTATTTATTAGATTTGTATGCCGCCCCTCTTTGAAGATTCGGGGCAGCTCACAGCAACAGAACAATACAAATCCAATAGCTAAAAACAATTTAAAACCCTTAATATAAAAAATGTCTCATACAAACCATATGTAAAGCGGGAATGGCCCAGGGGAATCAATTTCCCCATGCTTGATGGCAGAGGTGGGTTTTAAGGAGTTTGCGAAAGGCAAGGAGGGTGGGGGCAATCCTAATCTCTGGGGGGAGTTGGTTCCAGAGGGTCTGGGCTGCCACAGAGAAGGCTCTTCCCCTGGGTCCCGCCAGATGACATTGTTTCATTGACAGGCCCCGGAGAAGGCCAACTCTGTGGGACCTAACCAGTCGCTGGGATTTGTGCGGCAGAAAGCGGTCTTGGAGATATTCTGGTCCGATGCCATGTTACCTAGGTTGTAACACTTTCCGTCAGATAAGCTTCATGGCTGACACTTCCTATTTTCCAAGCTAATTGGGAAAAATGCATTCCAGAAACTATGGAAGAACTGAAAAACAATGCAAAGTCCAACAGACACACCATTCCAACAAAGACATTGACAGCCTATAGCTAACTGGCAGTTAGTTACAAATTTTCTTCCCTATCTTCAACACAGATGCCATGGAAATGTTTCAGCATATAATACTATACCAGAGTATCAGACAGCAGAACAATTCAACTAATGTCAAGGTGGCTAAAGGGTGGCTAAAGATTTAGCTATAGCTGAGGCAAGCATAATTATAAGACAAGGGAGAAAATAAGTGTATATAGCATTCTTAGTTTGTGGAATTTACTGTAGATACATGATGAATATAGGAACAGTTATATAGTATGTGTAGTAAAATGCATACTATATAACTGTTCCTATATCTATCATGTATCTACATGTATCTTTTTTATATAAACAAAGAAGAACGAGAACACAGGAAGAAGAAACCATCAACACGCAGAAATGGTTGGAAAGAACTACCTGGAAAGGAGATGGAAAAAATGTTATCTAGCGCCATCGAGTGGTCGGAGGAAACAAAGCAGCTTGTTACTTGCTTAAAAACTTTGGCATTATCTGTTTGATTTCTATACATCTGGTGTTCACACTGACTGGCTATGAGAAGTTGATCAGCTATCGCATGGAAGGAAGAAAATATTCAAGATGAAATTGACTGATCTGATCTGATTTGATCTGATCTGATTGGACTGTTTGATTTGATCTGATTGGACTGTTTGATTTGATTGAAAACACATTGGACAATATAACTTGAAATTAAACACTTCAAGAAAATCCAGAAAATGCTAAAAGTTATTAGCACAGCACTTATAAAAAAGAGGGTAGCCAAGAGAAATCTAGATAGCTATAGCTCTTTAAATGCAAATGAAGGTGAAGAACAATATCTAAAATCCGGATGTTAGTATTTGGAAAGGAGATAGCACAGGATGAATGATATATACCTGAATAAATTGGATAAATAATTAGAAAAAATTGATTAATTTGATTAAGACTTTGGCATTTGATATTATATTGTATTATATTTTAATTTAAGGTATGTAAATTGGAATCTCTGTAAGGTGTGAAAAACAATAAAAAATTTATACCCAAAACTTGCCACTGTTGGTAGAAATATTGGAGCCTTCAAATCTTGGGCCAATCTAGAGAACTCAAAACATTTTACCACATATGAAGTTGGAACAACCGTGGAGTAATAATTAAAATAAACATATGCTTAACTGTTTTACTGCCACATTTCACTTTACTTATTTTTTTTAATACTACTTATATACAGTGTGCAAATTTAATCTGCATTTTTTAGAAAAATGGTGTGGTCAGTGTCACATTCATTTATATTTCATGGCATGAGAATTTCAATTTGGCTGAAGGACTATGTTGGACTATGTTTAAGAATCATTGGCCATGATCGAGGCACTTTTGAGACAGATTTGGGCATTGTCTTTCTACCAGACTTCACAAAAACTCAGTTACTAGCACCAAAGGAAATTCAAGTAACATTAATCTCTCTTTTTTCACACAAAAGAACATCTGAAAAAGCTACAATCTCTAAAAGTTTCATAAAGGGGTGGTTTCCTTTAAAACTCACACTAGGAACATTTATATTAAAGAAGTGTTTCCCAACTTTGGCATTCGCTGGCTGGGGAATTCTGGAAGTTGAAGTCCAAATATCTTCAAGTTGCCAAGGTTGGGAAACACTGTATTAAAGGACCTGAAATAAGAACATTTGCAGGTCAAGTGTTGAAAACAGTAATTTGCATTAGACATGGTTGGGGGCAATTTACATCAACAGCTATGTGAATTAGTGGTAGATGCATTAAAAAAACCTTTAAGTTTAGAGATGTTTGTAAATCACTGTGATCTTTTTTTTTTTAATAAACAAAGCTTTTTTTACAAAAAAAAATCTCATCAGATTGAAAATCTGTTCAACTACTATAGCCAAAAAAAAAAAAAAAGGAAACAGGGTTTTGATGGATCTGAATATTCTTGGATTAGTCTTCTGACGGATTTGCTGTTCCAAAAACAGCCAGGATCTTTTTGGCCTAAGTTCCAGTATTGTTGTGTTAGTCATGACAGTCAAGAGCTGTTAATTCACTATCTAGGAAAAAACTTTCTGCCAATCTGTTTCACATTAGCGACAAAGCAGGAACACGAACTCTTGAGTAAAAAAGATTAAGTCCATAATGTTCTTTGGTTATTAAAAGGTCTGTGTAAAGGCTGTATCATCACAATAAACCTGATTTGATTAATGGCTCCTGGAGTTTTTACATAGAAAATAATAAAGATGGGAGGGAAATGGATGGGGTCCCAGCTGGTGGAAAATAAAAACTCACAGCAGGTCTGAAGCATAATTGTTCTACAAATATTTATGCAGGGTTTAAGATTAATATGTGCATGTGTGTGGGGGTGTAGGATAAGAAAGGCATCTTTGAAATAGATCCTTGATGCCACTTCACCACACACTTTCAAAATTTGGACACAAACTTTTGCAAGTTTTAATTTCAGAAAAGGAAGAAACTTCTTTCCATCTATTTGCTTTAATCTGCAAAGTAAAGATGAGTTGGTTATGAGGGTGTAAGTAAGGGATGGCAGTCACGGAAGAAATACCCTGTTATCTGTTATTATATTTTCTTTCTTCTCACTGAATTTGGTTCCCATTCATCTACCTGGAATGAACAGGTAGCTTAGTGTTCTGTCTGGGTCCCCCCAGATGCCAACACCAACCAAAAAGAGTAACCAGACACACTGGTAAAAAGCAAAGGCAGTTTATATAATTCAAAGCAAACACAGGTAACAAAAACTGTTCTTACAGACAGGAACACTATGAAGCTTCACAGAGGTTTCACGAAGGCCAGGCAATAAAACAGGATTCTTGCTGGCAAAAACAACGCTGGAGATAATAAAACCCACGCCTCCCACAAGCCAAGATCAGAGACGTCCAGAATCGAAGCAAGGTCACAGGACTCCCAATTGATAACTCTCCACAAGACTGTAAGGGCGGGCCTGCCTTTTCAACCCTGCTGAGGAGAACCATACCCAAACCCAGCTGTTGCCAATTCAGGGATGGAAATACCTTTCTAATTGGCCCCGTCTTTGAGCTGCTCGTTGCTGCCTCATGTCTATTATAGCCTGGGCGTCTTCATCCAATGAATCCAGGCTACTAGCTGGGGAGAGCCCCCCCCGGGGGTCTCAGGCTGCTCTCCCTCCTCCTCTTCCTGACATTCCTCTCCCCCGTCTGCCTGGTCCTCCCCCTCCTGTTCACTGTCCTCCTCCTCTGGGCATGGATCCGGCAGAGCTCCAGCTGGTTCCCGAGGAGCCTCAGGCTGAATCACAACACTTAGGAGCTAGTATGTACAGTTTGGCTATAGTGTAAAGCAGGAGAATAGGAGAGAAAGTTGAAAAAATAGTGATGCAGGAAAAAATGGATCAATTAATCTTTTCTGATCACAATATTTTTTTAAAATATATAATTTATTAATTTAATGAAAAGGGAAGGGGAAGAGGGGAGTACAAAATCAAAAGGAGGGGAGAGGAGGGGAAGGAAAATACATTTATATTGGTTTGAAAATAAGAATTGTGAAAAATTACAAAAATCCTTTATATTCCTTAATATATATACATTATTGTACAGCGATTCATGTTATTACATTAGTTCTATTCATGTTTCTGTCTTAGTTTACATTGCAATGAGCATCTTTGTTATCTATACCTTATGTTGCTTGATAAGTCTATCAAAACATTTAAATATAATTAGTCTTACTGTAATTTTGTCGGATATATAATATATTTTGGTTAGTAAGAGGTTGTATTTTTTTAGAAAAGTATTTAGAGGGGTAGAAATTGAATAAGAAGGAGGAAGTGGGGTAGGGAGGGAGTTGTCTGCATCAATAGCAGACCTTGAGTTTAACGACTTATCTTTTCTATTAAGCAGTAAAGATAGGAAATGAAAATAGTGAAAGATGTAAGAGTTAAGATTAACATATGATTAGATTTTTTAGTAATTGTGTAGGTATAACAGTAGAATTGAACTCAGATTTGTTTCTGATCATAATTTAGCTATAAATATATTTCTTTCTTTGGCATTTAAGAGCAAACATGTAATGGAGAATCTCCGTTTTTCCTACAGAAGAACTACAGTTAGTTCTTTTAAGAACTAGGAAACTAAGAACCCAGAAAGGTTTTATAATACCTCTAGTATAAAGAAATATGTAATTTCCCTTTTCTTGTCCTTATTTGCTCTGAAGAGGATGCATTAACTGTTCCACCTGAGACTTCCTAAAAAGTGGCAGATTTTTTTCAACTTTTCCTTTCTTTTTATTCTGATCCATTCTTTGTCATTTTTTCCTTTTTCTTTTATTCTTCTCTGTAGAAGAAGTTGTAATACAGAACAAGGAATAAATGGACAATAATCTAAGCATACATAAATAGATGGGCTGTTCATTTGAGCTCTGAGCTTGGCAATTTGGTTGCAAATCTTTTGTCACCTTTCAAGGAGACCTCATTAGTGTACTTTGAATTGTACTCATCTGGCCTTTATATGTGATGTAAATTAGCACTAGGGTTGTTTGTTTGGATACTTCTGAGTCATGTTCTGGTTTCAGACAGTTTGATTGGTTGGCTGTTGTTGAGAGGTGATCCAATTGAGTTGATTGGCTATGACTTTGTTGCTACATAGTGGGATGCCTGTTTGTTCATTTTAAAGGTTACCTTCAAGATCATGGGTGATGGGGCCAGAATTCTTTCATTATCAGTGATTGGTAGCTTGGGTCAATGTCAATATGTCTGTTCATTGATTGGAAAACCTGACTTCAAAGAATTTTCTTTCTCTCCTTGATTTTGTCTGGGTTACAACTGTGGTCCCGGTTAGATCAAATGTATGACCTTCTGAATCTTCATGGATAGACATGAGGGATAGTGGGTCATGTATTTTGAAGGCCAGAAAGTATTTGTTCAGTCTGGTTTATAACTTTCTTCCTATTTGGACGAGAAAATTCTTTTCACAGTAAAAAGCCACAGTTTTCAAAAGTGATTAAACATTTACAACCAAATCACCAAGCTTGGAGTTCAAATCCATAGTCACAGTACCAATCTGAGATACTAATATTCAAATACATTCCATACATAGATAGACTTCTTGAAAAAATTCACATTGGAATTCGAGGAATTGGAGAATAGCTGTCTCCAATCATGGTTTTTCATTTTTCCTTCATTCTCCACAGTACATGCTAACTAAAATTGTGTCTGACAACCTTTCCAGCTACAGGCTACATATTTATCAGAAGCACCAGTGGGTCTGCAATTGCTTCTCCGGGGATTTAGACAATCTGGACACTGAAAGTGATGGAAGTCAGTTATGCTAGACTTCTGATGTCCCCATGTATTTTTGTTGAAGAAAAAGCAGTCTTTAGTTTTTTTTAATTAATAATTTCCGCCCAGAATCTTCTACTTCTCAGAAGCTCATTTCTAGGGAGGGGGTATACCAGGAGTTGGACCATATTTCCACTCAAAGAATTCTCACTTTGAAAGGACAAAATAACAGAGCATACTATTTTGTAATTATGGGAAGAATTCTGCTTCCTGTATCCATATCCCTAGATGTCTCATATCTATATGGGGTTGTCCTTGAAGAGTTACTGGAATCTTCAACTGGTGCAAAATGTGGCAGTATGAACAGCTATGAGCACACCTTGATTGACACACATTACATCCCTGCTGTATGAGATATGCTAGCTATAGATGATGACCTATAATGAAAAGTTTTTCAGCTTAGCAATATTTCTTACTTTGGCCAGTAGTGGGGTCTTCAGGGTGGACATGGGTTTTCCAGTTTCAACTGCTTGTTTTGTTGTCATTAGTTGGATTCAGTGATTTCTGTGAAAGAGTGGCTTAAAGCAGCTGGGATCAGAAGTGATTAGCAATGGCAGTTTTCATCTAGCTCTTTTCTTTTTCAGAAGATGCCTCTTCTGTTCCTTTCTTCATGAGGATATCATTCACAAGCCCTGTTCAATTAGATAATCTGATTTGTTTCTATTTTTATTTATTATTTCATCAAGCATATTAGATAATAGTTATAAGTGTAAACGTGATTATGAATACATGAAATGGATATGAATAAAAGGGAATATTAGGACAGGGATGGTAGACATACTGCTGTCTGTTAGGAATGGGGTGAGGTCAACAGTAGACAGTCTAAGGTTAACATTTTGAGGTTTATAGAAGAAACCGCAGAGTCAGGTAGGGCATTCCAGACACTGATCACTCTGTTGCTGAAGTTGTATTTTCTGCAATCAAGTTTGGAGTGTTTTACCATAAATTTGTATTTATTGTGTGCTCATGTATTGTTGTGGTTGAAGCTGAAGTATTCATTGACAAGTAGAACATTATAGCAAATAATTTTATGTACTACTATATGCTTAGATCGGATTGAAGATAGAAACATAGAAACGTAGAAGTCTGACGGCAGAAAAAGACCTCATGGTCCATCTAGTCTGCCCTTATACTATTTTCTGTATTTTATCTTAGGATGGATATATGTTTATCCCAGGCATGTTTAAATTCAGTTACTGTGGATTTATCTACCACGTCTGCTGGAAGTTTGTTCCAAGGATCTACTACTCTTTCAGTAAAATAATATTTTCTCGTGTTGCTTTTGATCTTTCCCCCAACTAACTTCAGATTGTGTCCCCTTGTTCTTGTGTTCACTTTCCTATTAAAAACACTTCCCTCCTGGACCTTATTTAACCCTATAATATATTTAAATGTTTGAATCATGTCCCCCCTTTTCCTTCTGTCCTCCAGACTATACAGATTGAGTTCATTGAGTCTTTCCTGATACGTTTTATGCTTAAGACCTTCCACCATTCTTGTAGCCCGTCTTTGGACCCGTTCAATTTTGTCAATATCTTTTTGTAGGTGAGGTCTCCAGAACTGAACACAGTATTCCAAATGGCGAAAGATGGCGAAGTTCTAAGTTATCTAAACCCAACATTTCAAGTCTGGTGGCATAAGTTATTCTGTTGTGAGCAGAGGGGTAGAGGATTCTTTAGGTAGATGAACTCTTCATAATGAATTGGAAACTGTGCATTATAAGTAATAAAAACAATCAAAAGCCCATCAGGGTCTTTTGATATAGGGGGCATTTAGCAAAAGGCAATTCATAGAATGCATCTATTTAGTACTGTAAATAGTGATATTAATATTTAAGTCCCTATAACCATCTCAGTTGCTTTCAGGTATTTTTCTTTCAGCATTGCCTTTAGACAGTTGCCCATAATGCACTCTCTTTCAGTCATGATAGCTGAAGGGAAAAATATTCTGTTAGTCTATCACTAATGCTTTTTGTGGCAGTGTTAAAATAGATGGATTTAATTTAATTTAATTTTAATTTATTGTATTTCTATGCCGCCCAACTCCTGAAGGACGATGAAGGTGATGAGGATGATGATAACTACAAAGATGTGCTGTCAAAGTTCTTTTTCCAAGTTATTCCTGCTGCTGCATTTTCTTGCCTTGATGACTTCATGTCTATTAAAGGGAAACCAAATTTCCCTTCATTAGGCACCTTGCTGATGCCACCTGCCACTCTGTCACTTACAGTGAACTAAAGAAACCATCCCGTTGTGTTTTGACAGATTTTGGTGGAAAAGAAAAGGCAGCTAAGCAGGAGCACCTGTTCTCACAATAGTGATAATGGGATGAGCACTGCCTAAAATGCATACTGTAGAGCAGTGTTTCCCAACCTTGGCAACTTGAAGATATTTGTAGTGATGGTACGCAAAATTCGGCCGAACCCGAACTCGAACCCGAACGGGGAATCCCTCCCATGAAGAAATTCCGGGGGCGGAGCTTTGACGTCCCCGGCAGGTTGCTAAGGACGCCAAGGGGATCACTTCCTGGATTCCATAGAATCCAGGAAGTGATCCCCTTGGCATCCTTAGTAACCTGCCAGTAACGTCAAAGCTCCGAACGCCAAACACAACCCCGAACTTTGCCCGAAGTTTGGAAAAATTTCGGGTTTGTGTTTGGCATACTGAACACCGCAAAATTCAGTATGGACCTGAATTGTGTGGGTTCAGTTCGCCCATCACTAGATATTTGGACTTCAACTCCCAGAATTCCCCAGCCAGCAAATGCTGGCTGGGGAATTATGGGAGTTGAAGTCCAAATATCTTCAAGTTGCCAAGGTTGGGAAACACTGCTGTAGAGAATGGGGGTTTAGGGAATAATCAAGTGATGTCTGATAGGAGCAGAGATTTTCCTATTAAAGATCATCACTTAATTCTTTGACTCAAAACTTATATCTATATATATATATATATATCTAAGTAGGTAGAAAATTCTCAGGTTAAGCGCCGGTGCTTAAAACTAGTGTAGCATGGAAGCTAAAATATCTCTGTTGTGATATTGTTCATTCTTGTATTGTCTGAAGCAGCAGAAGTAAATAGTGTGGGGTGGGGAGAGAGAATTGGGGGCTTAAGAAAACAGATTGCTTTTAAGCTGCCTTTGTGCCTAAAAGTGCAGAGTATCACCACATGCATCTTTCTCCCTGTTGATACTGTATTATATAAAATGGAATACTTGACCTGCTGAAGAATAAAGACTTTCTGCTCTCACAATAGACTAGCTATGCCGTTGTAGCATTTTGAGAAGCCTTCTGAGACTACTTATGACCCACATCCTCTTGAAATCAATGTGAGAAGATTTATGAACTTCACTGAGTTTTGGGATCAAGCTCCACATGGGATGTCAAAATGCAAGAGCGTTCTGCACAAGTACAAAACTGCTCAAACGGCAGGCTCCATCCAGGTTGAAAAGCAAGGCTAAAAAAATCAATAACAGCAGCAGCACTTGCTTAAAAGAATAGGATTCCCCGATGATTAGCCTTGAATTACAAGTTGTGCCCCTATGTGACAAGTCCACCAATTACCACATAGTGAAGCGCTAGTGAAATCTTCTCTAAAGCCAGGAGGAAATCTGGATATGAACCAGGAAGAAAATTTGAGACAGCAGCCTCAGATGGAGTTTCAGACCAACAGCAGATAAAGTGGTAAAAATTCCTCCAGGATGAAAATGGAAGTTTAACATATTTTGAAGTTTCTATAATAAAGTTATAGTCAGGCCAAAGTCATCATTTTGAATTGGAGACTTTATCCTGCCACAAATAGAATAGTACTGTGGGTATTGGGGAGGGGTATATGGGTATTGCATGAGAGGGAAAAATACTAGCCACAACAAATTCTTTTCAGAGATTCAAGGTCATTTTTTGTTCAGCACCAGCCAGAACTACATGGGAGGCTTATGTACATTGAGAGAGAACTGGAGTAGTCCATGTGATGAATTTGGGGATTTGGGGACAAGGAATGAACCTTAAACTGGGTGGAGAACTCTAGGAAAAGTTATTATCGGGAGGCGTACGATTCGTAGCCAATATGACACTGTTAATAAATTGGAACTTGGAAGAAGGCCAAGGTTTGGGCTCTGATTTATTAATTGGATGTTAATTGGAATTCTGTCATTTATCACAGCCAACCGCCACTCAGTAAAAGACCTTGGAATACTAATATCAAATGATCTAAGTGCCAAAGCCCGCTGCAACAATATCGCCAAAAAGGCTTCTAGAGTTGTTAACCTGATCCTACGCAGCTTATGCTCTGGCAATCTCACACTGCTCACCAGAGCCTACAAAACTTTTGCCAGACCCATCCTTGAATACAGTTCATCTGTCTGGAACCCATACCACATCTCGGACATCAACACCCTTGAAAATGTCCAAAGATACTTCACCAGAAGAGCCATTCACTCCTCCACTCGAAACAGAATACCCTACAAAAGCATACTATCAATCCTTGGTCTTGAAAGCTTAGAACTACAATTCCTAAAACACGATCTAAGTATTGCCCACAAGATCATATGCTGCAACGTTCTACCTGTCAATGACTACTTCAGCTTCAATTGCAACAACACAAGAGCACCCAACAGATTCAAACTTAATATTAACCGCTCCAAACTTGACTGTAAAAAATATGACTTCAGCAATCGAGTTGTCGAAGCATGGAAGTCATTACCTGACTCAGTAGTGTCAACCCCTAAACCCCCAACATTTTTCCCTTAGACTATCCACGATTGACCTCTCCAGGTTCCTTAGAGGTCAGTAAGGGGCGTGCATAAGTGCACCAGTGTGCCTTCTGTCCCCTGTCCAATTGTCTCTCCTTATCTCATTTATCTTTTCTTCCTTTCAAATTTGTTCACCTATACTTTTATATCTTTTCCTCTATTCATTTCTTTAGTTATATTACTACATATCTATTCTCTTCAATGTGTATTATGTATTGGACTAACTAACTAACTAATTAACTAACTAACTAAATAAATAAATACATAAATAAATAAATATCCCATATATCTTCTCTTCTATCCCTATATCTTTCTTCTATTCTCTCATTGATTGTTTTATCCTATACTCTCTCTTCTCTTCTTTCTCTAATTCTATTTCCTCAAAGGTGTCCTCTATTACCTTCATTGTGTATTATTGTGTATTGGACAAAATAAACAAACAAACAAACAAACAAACAAACAAACAAATAAATAAATAATGTGGGAAACCTTTTATGATTCTTTTTCCATGAGTGATGGGTAGATACAGTATAAAACCTTTCCTTTTCACCAACCAGAAAGAGGAAAAAAGAGTCCGAAAAAACCTCAAATCTCTGTGTTGACCCCTCCAGCCCTATTTCTATTTCTGTTCCCAAGTTCTCACTTTCCTTGAACGTTTTTGCCTAATCCAGAAAAAAAAGACCTTATTTAACTTTCTTCTTTTTTTGCTATTTGCCATTAACATGCTTTAATTGTCTTGTTCTTCGGTAAAATCCTATCATTTTCTCTGGGGTATGTTTGGTAACCCTTTTAAAAACTGTATTCACTCTGGGACATGTTATTTTTAAATACGTTTAAGTACTTTTTGCTTAAAAGCTCTCATCTGCAAACTGGTCCCTGCTGGGTGATCCCTCCATTGTGTGATTATTTATTTATTACAAGCATTTCATCTAATAAGCCCAGTGGCTCCCGGTGGTCTACAAAAACAAAGTAAAACCACTTACATTGCAAGTAAGGGTGTTCAAAGTATTCTACACATTAATCATTATGTACATGGAATAGTTAAAAAAATAGTTGTGGAGAATAACTAATGCAACTATTGCTTTCCTGCTGTGGTCCAGAAGAGACTTTTGCTCCCCTTTTCAAGGAGCAATCATGATGTTGCCTGAGACACTCAATAATAACATTACAAACTCAACTTTTTAACTTTTATATATTTAATATGTATTAGCTTTTTCTATACAAACAATGATATTTAATCAGTAAAGCTCCAAGTCAAAATTTCATTTTTTTTCCATCTCAAGTACAAAATCTAGAAATGGTTTCCAAGTTGAAACAAAGTTGGCTTTGTTTTCTTTTCTTTAATTAAAGCAGTTAATTTAGTTACCGCTCTTGGTTCTATTATGTTTCTAGCCATTCTTTCATTGTAGAAATTAAATCATTTTTCCATTTTGTGTGTACATAAATTGCTGCTGTCCATAACAGCAAAGTTCCATATTTTTTTCCAAGTTTTGTCTATTAAGCCTAAAATTAAAAAAAACCCTCTAGGTTTTTTAATATTCACTTTAAGAATTTTGTGCATTAAAATATGAAGTGTATTCCAGTATTTCTTGGTTTTAACATAAATCTAACAAAGATGGCAAAATGTTCCTCATTTTCTATTTCTCATTATCATCTCTTTCTTCCTTTAAGAAACTTCATCTTTAGGGGACTAAATGACACCAAGGTATTTATTTGATATAAATAAAATTACTTAATTTGAATTGGTGAGAGTTTCACTTTGATAGGTATTCAAATTTATAAAGGAGGAAGAGTGAATCTCTTTGAAAAGTTTGAATGAAGAAGAATATGTGGCAAATTTGTCTATCACTTCAGTTTATTTTGAAAAAAGCTTCAAAAGACCAGATACTTCCATGTTGTTGCAAAGACAATTATGGTGTATAAAGTCACCAGGAGTTAAGCTTTGCTTGGAGGTATCTTTAGCTTTTACTGAAAGATAATATTGATATCTAAAGGAAACAAGTTAAAATAAACAAAACTCACAAAGGATACTGGCTAGTGACAATAAGGAACAAAGCATAATGTCACAAATCATTGACAGTGTTAAGTGAGTTGTGCCACTACAGTGACAGTCTTTGTTTTTAAAAAATGCCTGGACTTATAATATTAAAATCGCAGCTGGGGCCCTGTTTTCTGACGGTTTGTTTTGTGAGTCACTGAGGGTCTAAACTATAATGGCATTGTATAACCATATTGTCAAGGAGCAGCATTATGTTAAATTTCTGAAGAGTAAACAGCTTTTACATTCGGAAAGAAGCCTCTTAAGGGCACTCCATCTTTCTTATTTTTGTTTTATTCATTATTTATACTATCCACCCCTTCTGGGATCTGCTGTAAGAAATAACTACTGAGTATGAATCCAAGCAATGAAATTCGACTCCTTGGAGATTCCCCCCCCCCATTGCTCTTAAGAGAAATGCTATGTAGTAGCGATGGCCAGCCAGGATGGCTCTGAAGGAAGTCAAATTTGTATTACTTCTAGTATAGTTTCTGTCCACATTGGTAGAAAAAAAAAGTGACTATGTAAAACTGTGCTAACCGTTTTAAGGGCTGGCATCTTCTGTGGAGAAAATGGAATCTCTGAATACAGTGGTACCTCATCTTATGAACATAATTTGTTCCGTGACGAGGTTCGTAAGTAGAAAAGTACATAAGATGAAATAATGTTTCCCATAGGAATCAATGTAGAAGCGAATAATGCATGCAAATCCTTCAGGAAAATCCCAAACTTTAGAAGGGAGGCGAACGGAGGAGCAGAGAAAGGGGGTGAGTGGAAGAAGCAAGGCTAGCGGGGTGCTAGCGAAAGGGTGGGTGGGAAGGAAAAAAGGCAAGGGCACCCCTCCCTTTTCTTTCTTCAAACACACCCTTTCATTGCCTCTGCAAGTACTCCATTCTTCTTGCTTTCTTAATGCAAACTCTTTCGCTCTCTCCAAGCTACCCCTCCCTTTTCTTTCTTCAAACCATACCCTTTCATTGCCTCTGCAAGCACTCCGTTCTCCTTGCTTTCTTAATGCAAACTCTTTCGCTCTCTCCAAGCCACCCCTCCCTTTTCTTTCTTCAAAACACACCCTTTCATTGCCTCTGCAAGCACTCCGTTCTCCTTGCTTCCTTCACACAAACCCTGGCAACATGAGTCTGGAGGCGGGGCATCCCAGTAGTGGCGGCTTGGGTTTGTAAGGTGAAAATAGTTCGGAAGAAGAGGCAAAAAAATCTTAAACACTGGGTTCGTATCTCGAAAAGTTCGTTAGAAGAGCCGTTCGTAAGATGAGGTACCACTGTATTCTTTTTCTGGCCAGATGCATTGAATAGCACTTATAGTAGGTAATACAGATGTGTTCCCAGTCTACTTGATATTTAGACTGGATTTGGCATTTTTATCTACCTACCTTGCCAAGGACCTGGGATGGATGGATTTTGTTTAAGGGTGTTAAAGATATCGTCTCAGGCTGTAAGCTGCTCCAAGTAAAGCTGCCTTTTGCAATTGACTGATGGTGATTTTGTCAATGCTGGTGGTGTTCAAGTGATGCTGCAGACATTTTGAGATTGTCCTCAGGACACTTATTACTATTAGCACTATTTTTGCTTTTGTTTGCTACGGATATTCTACCTCTGTTTCCAAGTTTCTGTATTTTGTAATTTTTCTCCAGTTCTTTATCTTCTGTTCAGAAGGTATGGCCACATCCATTGTCCATTTTGTCTTTCTTTTTGACAATAGTTAAATATACAGAGTTTTGTTTTTGTCTGTTTGAATTCTATATTACTTCTTTTTCTATTACTTGGTATATTTTGATGTCCCACCAGTTCTTGCTTTAAGGACAATGATATTTTTGCAGATATTTAAATCTAACATTGTTGCTACTTTTGTAATGATGTTGTTTGTAGATTGCACAACGTTCCTGCAGCAGTTAACTATGTGGTCCACTATTTCTTCAGTTTGTTTGCAGAGACAGCATTTGTTATCTGTTGCTACCTTCTCAGTTCTGAATTTCTATGCATATATTTTTAAGCCTTGGTCTTGTGAAGTCAAAATTAGACTCTCTGTCTCTTATTCAATTTTCCCATTCCTTATAAATTCCAAGTTTGCTTTGCCTGCTTTCTTTATAACATACTAGCTGTGTAATACTTTCCCTTGCCATGCTACTTTTCTATTCTTCCTTTGGTCTTGTCGGCCAAATTGGTTTTTCCTGTACACTGTAGGCCTTCTGATATATTAGCTTCAGTGTATCTTCTTCACTATCTTTCAGATATCATCAACAGATGATGCTGTTAATATGGCTCTACACTACATCCTTCAACATCTTGAATCTCCAATGACCTACGCTAGGGTCCTCTTTGTGGACTTCAGTTCAGCATTCAATACCATTGTACCAGACATTCTCTTAACCAAACTAAATCAGCTAGCGGTACCTGAACACACTTGTAAGTGGATCACAAGCTTCCTAACAGACAGGAAGCAGCAGGTGAAGCTAGGAAAAATCACATCACATACATGTACAATTAGCACAGGTGCCCCCCAAGGCTATGTACTCTCACCACTTCTCTTCTCTCTATACACTAATGACTGCATCTCAAACGATCCATCTGTTAAACTACTGATGTTTGCAGATGATACAACAGTGATCAGACTCATTCGAGACAATGATGAATCCGCATACAGATGGGAAGTTGAATAACTATCCTTGTGGTGTGACCAGAACAATCTAGAACTGAACACACTCAAAACCGTAGAAATGGTGGTAGACTTTAAGAGAAACCCTTCCACCCTTCCACCTCTCACAATACTAGACAACACAGTATCAACAGTAGAGACCTACAAATTTCTAGATTCTATCATATCTCAAGACCTAAAATGGTCACCTAACATCAAAAACATCATCAAAAAAGCACAACAAAGAATGCTCTTTCTGCGCCAGCTCAGGAAGCTCAAATTGCCCAAGGAGCTGCTGATACAGTTCTACAGAGGAATCATTGAGTCTGTTATCTGCACATCTATAACTGTCTGGTTTGGTGCTGCAACCCAACAGGATCGACACAGACTTCAGAGGATAATCAGAACTGCAGAAAAAACAATTGCTGCCAACCTGCCTTCCATTGAGGACCTGTATACTGCACGAGTCAAAAAGAGGGTGGGGGAAATATTTACTGACCCCTCACATCCTGGACACAAACTGTTTCAACTCCTACCCTCAAAACGTCGCTACAGAGCACTGCACACCAAGACAACTAGACACAAGAACAGTTTTTTTCGAACGCCATCACTCTACTAAACAAATAATTCCCTCAACACTGTCAGACTTTCTACTAAATCTGCACTTCTATTCTACTAGTTTTTCTCATCATTCCTTTCACCCATTTCCTCCCATGTTGACTGTATGACTGTAACTTGTTGCTTATATCCTAAGATTTTTATTAATATTGATTGCTTCTTCATTGCTTATTTGACCCCTATGACAATCATTAAGTGTTGTACCACATGATTCTTGACAAATGTATATTTTATTTTATGTACACTGAGAGCATATGCACCAAGACAAATTCCTTGTGTGTCCAATCACACTTGGCCAATAAAAAAAATTCTATTCTATTCTATATTCTTCCAATACCCTTGTTTATCTTTCAGATGTCTGAGGGGCTTGATTCATTGCCATTATTTTTCTAGTCTTCCTGCCTAGGGCCTTTAGGTCTGCTTGAATCTAGTTCCATTATTTCAGCTGTGTAGCTAATAAGTGGAATTAACCCAGTGTTAATTGCTTTGATGGTATTTCCTCCCTTGAGTTTGAGCTTAAGATCTTTTCACTGATGTATTTACTTCTAACTTTTTTCTTGACTTCAGAGTGCTTGATATTGTCAGCTTGAAGGATGCCTAGATATTTGTAGTGCTCATATTCATCCAGACCTTTGATGTTATTTCCATAGGGCACCTTGATTCCTCTAGTTTTCACTATTCCTTTCCCCACTTTCGATGGTAAGGGTGACACTTTGTCCAGTGCGAACTTCATTGCAATGTCTTGGTTGTGTATAGGGAGTGTTGAGCAGCAATTCTATTTCAGATGGTGTTTTTCCATAAAACTTCCAATTGTCCAGGTAAAGGAGGTGGAATAGCTTATCAGATGTTTTTGATGCTTGATAGCCTGGGTTTTTCAGTATTATTTTCAGAAGAATCATTGCAATCAGACTCATGAAAGATTCGTCTCTTGATATTAACTTCTCCTAGTTTATCACCATTGATCAGCACTTGTCTATTCCGTTGTGCTCTCAGTGTTGGTACAAAACGTTTGAAGTTTCTCTTGTCTCCTGTTATTTCTAGGCACTTGATTATCCAATCATGTGGTAGGGAGTCAAATGTCTTCTTCTAACCAATCCATGCTATATTCTGTGGATCTTCCTTCTCTTGCAGGTTTCGAGAAGCATCTTGCCAATAAAGAACTGATCTTCTGTTCCTCTGCTGTTTGAATGGTTTTCTTTCTTTTCAAATGGAGAGAGTTTGTTTTCAACTAGATGCTGTTGGTCTACATCTGCTACCATATCTGAAAGTTGCTGATAATCAGGTAATTGATAGAACTAAGCATGTGCTGCCCCTTTTGCTGGGTCTTCCATTATCAGTTAATTTTTTTTCAGATATTAGCCTTTCTTCAATTTTACCTCCTTATACTAGGTGTTAAACTTCGTAAATGAGTGTAGACAGGTCAGATGTTTCAACCAAAAACATGCAGTTCATCTTCACTTAATCAATCCTTGATTTTCTTTGCATCTTTCTCCAACATTTCTGCTACTATTACAAGTTCTTTCATTTTAGTTTTCTTCTTAAAATTCTTATCCACCTCCTTTATCCAAACTTTCTTCTCCAAGATTTCTTGTATTTATTTGCGTTGCCACACAGCTGCAACCAGAATTGCACTATTTCTTCTTTGTCAGGGATTGACTAATCTTCCCGTTGATGGATTAATAGAAATGTTTCTGATTTATTATGATTATTTCAAAAAGTAGATGAAGGGATTCCCCAGGAAAATTTTCAGACAGGGTTAAAAAACCTCAAATTGATGGCTGTAACTATTTAATAAAAATCCAGTCTTTTTTATGTGTATCATATTTGCAACACAACTGTTTTTGGCTTCCATCTTGATTTTTTAAACCCCCTTATGGATACCTCTGGAACTACCCAAGCTCTATTATTTATACACCTGAATGTTCTTTGTCCCACATGTCCTTAAAAAAAAACCTGGACCCATTTCTATTTCAGAAGCACAGAAAAAGATTCTGCAGAAGACTTTGCTAATTTTCTACATCATTGGCTTAGTTCTATTTTGCTCCTGGGACAATATATTGAAGTGAGAGTGATGCATACAGTTCATTTGGATGACCATAAGTTGTTTTTGAGAACACTGGATTGACAAATGCATTTAGGTCACAACAGGATTCTTTTGTATCTTACGAGGACAGAATAGAGATAAAGTTTTCTAGTTCTTTGCATCTTCAGTGGTATTTATTATTAGTGTTTCTATGTGGCCAAAGGAGCTCCAATGGGTATGCAACAAGAGTTAAGCACACCCAAACAACAACAATAATGTAGTAATTAACAGATGGCTGATTTACTAAAAGATCTTAGCTATTTGCTAACTAGCCAGGCATCTGCAAATGCTGAATAGGTACCTAGGTACATAGACAATCCTAAATTGCAATTAGGGGAATTAGTAAATATTAAGCTAGTGAATATTCACTCTACTGGATATCAGTGTACTGTAAATTAAATTAAATTTAGTTTTTAACTCATCCCACTATACTATCTCACATAAGAAAAAGAATAATATTTCATATAATGCCAGTTCTTTTGGCAGATCAACACTATAGGTAGTTAAATATGCCTTTGTATCTCTTAAGTCCAATAATGAAACTATAATAACCCATCAATAGAATTTATTGAATGATATTTGAGGTTATTCGACAGTGATTTTAATCACATTAAATACAGTGATGAAGATGAAGTTTAGAATATCAATTGATTATATGTTTAATTCAATTCAAAGGTTATTTGAGGCATAAAAGGCACTAAAAATAGAGAAACTAATAGTTTGGGGGAAATTAGCACAACATTGCATTCAGTAACAGAAAGATGAAGAGAATAACTAGGAAAATGGGGAAGTTAAAGTCCAGCTTTAGAAGAAGACAAGAAGATAAAAATTAAGACTTTTGGCTGCAGCCAAATTTTTGAAACTTCCTCACTAAACTAAAAAAGATTTAGCATTCACAAATGTATGTACACACAGAGAGACTCTCTCTCTCTCTCTCTCCTTCTCTCACTCACTCTCTCTCTCTCTCACACACACACTAAATATAAACAAGTTTTGCATTCCTTGCATTTGTAACAAGAAATAAAATAGTGACACATTCTCTGCAAAGTGAGAGAGGCATGTTCAGATTTGACATAGATGTCTCTCTTTCAAACTAGTGGTCCTCTGTCCACATTTGCAGCAGAGACGGAATAACAACGCGGACACAGAGCTGGATTTAAAACTGGGTCATTTTTATTAATTAAATTAATTAATTTAATTCAACCTAACATGGACCCGCAGAGGTCAACTGAAATACTTCTGGGGCAGAAATGACGTAATAAAAACTTCCAGGGCAACTTAGGGCGTAGCTCCATGCTGATCCAGGTGAAGGGGTCTCACCCTCACCTGTATCACAGCCATGCCATGCATGTGGGAGGTCTCGCCGTCCAATCCCTGAAGGGGAATTGAAATGGGCGAGACCCAGAGGCAGGTTCTCCCCAATTGCTCAGGCCGGTTTAAAAGCCACCATGAGCCCTTGGAGAGAGTCTGCCAATCATCCCCAAAGATACCCAAAGGAGAACACGCAGTTGCTAAACCCCTCCCAATTTCTGCCCCTAACCTGCCAACCCAATGACCAAAGGTAAGCCAATTAGAACTAATTGGGGAGTGAAAACACCCCCGAAACATCCGTCCCGCACCGCAGTGTGGAATAGGTGAAAAAACGGTCACAGAAAAATACCGAGACGGCCAAAAATTTCTATTCGGCCCCCCTAAGGTTGACCCCTGTAGCACACTGACAGATAGGGAGGGCGGGTGGGTGTTCGCCTGCTCGTTGTCCGGGGCGAAAAGGAAGCCCCGAGCCTGCACAGCCCTTTATAAAGGGCTAGCAGGCCCCGCCCTGGCAATGTCATCAGTCAGCGCCGATGACAAGGCATGGCCAGGATCTCGTGAAATCTCGTGAGATCCCGGTCATTCAAGATGGCGGCTACGCCGAGGGCCGCGTTTCCCTGGCCCTGCCGCAAATCCTGGCCGGGGGTAAGTCGCCGGGTGGGCATTTCTTTCTCAAAAGAGTGGGAGGAATATGACATCATACATCTCCATCTACAAGGCAGCCCTTTCAACAGTTCCATGAAGCCTCCATACCCATTTGTGCTATTCAGGTGACCCTGATGACACAGATAAATCTCCAGGTGGCCTCAGCAACTCTATAAAAATTGCAAATGACCAGCTGTCTGCAAGGAGTAAAAATCCTTCCATTACCCACCATCCAGTGGAGAGCTGAAGTAGCTTCTTGGATAAGAAGTGAAACATCTTCAAAGAAAAAAAAGAAAGTCCATTTGTTTCTTGAAAAAGTACCTTTGGGACAACCCAGTGCTCATTTAATGTTTAAGAGACATAATATTGAAATTCTGTAAAGCAAATATGTTTGAGACTATAATCCCAAGCGCGACTTCTCTGTCTGGCGGGCCCCAGGGGAAGAGCCTTCTCTGTGGCCACCCCAGCCCTCTGGAATCAACTCCCCCCGGAGATTAGAACTGCTCCCACCCTCCTTGTCTTCCGTAAACTACTTAAGACCCACCTATACCGCCAGGCATGGGGGATTTGAGACATCTTTCCCCCAGGCTTATTATAATTTATGTTTGGTATGTATGTGCTGTTTGGTTTTTAATTATGATAGGGTTTTTAGTTTTTTAATATTAGATTTGTGTCATTATAATATTGTTTTTATCATTGTTGTGAGCCACCCCGAGTCTTCGGAGAGGGGCGGCATACAAATCTAATAAATTATTATTATTATTATTATTATTATTATTATTATTATTATTATTATTAATGGAGGATGTTCACAGACATCTGCTGGGGGCATGTAATGACTGAAGAAAAGGAAACTTGCCACAGATTATTTAAAGGAATCTATCTCAGTGAGAAATAGAAAGCTGTCGAGCTGAATGATTGAGAAAGCTTAAAGATAGTAACTTTTTCTAAGTCTACCCCAATTTAGTTCACGTTTCCTTTTATAGGACATTTCTGTTCTGAGGTAATATAATATTTACAATTCAAGTAACCCTACCTTTAAGAAATAGGAGGGAAAAAAAGAAAGAAATGAAAAAGAGGTAAAGGTTGGGCCAGTTGGATTAATCATAATATCCCTTTTAGGCTGAACAAAATAGCTCTTTTGATTAAAGAAAGAGGTTCCAAGTAAGACGGAAAATGCCTTTTGTTTTAAAAAAAGTAGAAATACTTCATCTTATTTAATACACCATACCTCTAATTGGGGATTTCTTTTTATAGTTTTCAACTTTTTATTTTTATCTCAGGCTAGTATTAAAGCTAACTTTCTAAAGTCCACGTTGTTGCTTTCTTGACGTGCAACAAACTTGGATAATAAGAATAAGCTTTCAGCCAGACGTATAGTGAATTAATGGAAGTAGAATTGCTTCTTCCTAGAATTGTCACATCTGAACTGTGTTGACACTTTTCACATTAAGCAAAATCCCGCCTTCTTCCCACAATTTCTGCCCTACATAGATGATTGGTCTAGCATGCAAATGGACTCACCAGATTCAATTTTCCTCACAATACAATGTCATATCCAATATAGTGACATTTTCTGTGATATTCCTGTGTTCTGCATTGGATAGTAATATCATTTATAAGAATGTTGAGCCCATCCAGGTGGACAGGTTTGACTATGTTAATTCTATTACAAAAGAAAACTAAAGGAGGTCTAAACTTCATTTCAACTCTTACTGTTCACAGTGAGATCTATGCCCCTATCTCAAACGTGTGGATAGCATTAGATGTATGAAATTACAGTATTTCTGTATGAGAGAGTCTATCTATATTGTCTGTCTGTCTGTCTTCCATCCATCCATCTATCCATCCGTCCGTCCCACACATACAGTATGTATAAATATATATGTTTGCATATACACGATTCAAACAGCTCTTCATGCATTTATGCATTATCCACAAGGTGGCACTTAAGCTTCATAGATGTTGATGCTTGTTAAACTCCGTCCACAGATGTTCAATTGAACTGCTTCATGTTTTTTTAAAACTTTATTTTACTTTTTATTAGAGTAAAACTATACGAAGCTGCAATTGTTCCGTTTCGAAGTAGTAAAAACTATTATTATAAAGGATAAAGGTAATATGGAATTAGTTTCAGTCACGCCATAAAAACAGGACCGGCTATTTGAGGACTCGATCCTTAATGAATATCTTTGAATATTGGGTTGAAGACTGGCACGTTCAGGCCTTTTAACTTGAAGATCTTTGGAATCAGTTCCTGGATATATCTTTGTGGCTGGTTTCCTGTCCCTTATAAGATCTTCCATTTGGTCTCTAATTAGCTTCCTTCAATGAGATTGTTTTTTAATCTCCCGCTCTCAGCTGGCTGGCTATGAATAGCTGCTTTCTTTGTGCAAGCAATTTTGCTGTACTATCTCAGTCCTTTGGGAGCCCATTCTTCATTGACATGCAGTGTAATATTTCTAAATGATTGAACCTTATTATGTTCCCTCCTGCTTCCATTGTCAAGTTAGTTCTAGTTTGGTATTCTATTGGAGGACATATTTGACTTCGTCAAGCTGCAATGGATAAGGCACCTTGAAAAAAGCTTCTGGCCTGCATCTTTCAGAATCACTACAGAAAACTGTTACAATTAACTTCATAACTTGTGGTAGGTTTTTTTTTCTCTGGATGTTTCTTTAGCTGGTTAAAACTGCTAAGTTAAAAAAAGAAGGGGTCAATAATGTTTATTGTACAAAGTTAGTATTCATTCTTTCTACCTAAATAAAATATCAATGTAGCTAATTATAAGAGAAAATGCAAACTCAATAAAATTATAAGATTAAAAGGATGGCATGGTTCAAATATGAACAGTTTGGCTTGGAGAAGGAATGTTATATAAAATGTACCCACCCCATTTAGCAATTTTATTGATATATTTTTATTGATATAAGTGCTACTTTACAATTATTGGGGCAACATTTCCAAAGTTTATCTTGAACTGTAGAAGTTTAAATTGTACAGAGTTTAAACTATTCTATATTTTTTCCTGAACAAATATTTCCTAACGTATCTGTTGCTACTGTTGATGTTATAAATATTTGTAAATAAACTGAATGTTTTGGAAAATTGTCTTATTTTAATCTTAGTAACTATGCCATTTCTGAGATTCATATTTCTTTCTAAAATATGCATTTATTCACATATACCCAAAGAGGTTAAATTTATTAAATAAGAAATTACACAGCTAACATTTGCTGGTACTTTTATTTTTGCCAAATTAGTACACTTACAATTTTGTATACGATGATAGTACTTTGTGATAATTCTCTTAGTAAAATCATGATACCTAACCTTAAACTTATGAATTAGTTTTCTTTCTGACATAGTTATCAAGGCTATGAAAAGCTCTGCTATCTTATTTTTAGTGTGCTTTAATGAACATCAGACAGATCCAATGCTTGTGGGGTTTCTGAAGCATTTATTTTACATTGTTTTTGAGGGGCACAAAACTCTAGTAGATTATGTTCAGAATTTTTCCCCTGTGATATCTTTAAAATGATTAACCCTTTGCTACATGGGAATTGGCTGGCATATTCTTCTTGTACAAAATGAATCATACCAAAAATTGAATATAGGAATTCTGAACAATACAGAAATTCTGAGCAAGACTCTGTAATACATTTGCCATAATCTTTAGCACAAAAATATTAGGTGATAAAATATTTGGGTTCATTCACACATTATAAAAGACAGTTTGCTTTCATCTGTCCCAAATCCTAAGGTGAAGCCATCAACTTTCTTTCAGTGTATTCACTTTCCTGATCAATCTTGAAATGGAAGAACCATCTTCCACTTGCATTTACCTTCTATCTATATTTAGTTTGTTGCAAGGATCCATTCTAATATTTCAGAGCAGATTCCTAGTTTATGAAGTTAAACTGATTGAGGTAGCATTATGTTAGAAACATAGGAAGGTAGAAAGGTTTGGAATATCTGAAAGTAAACTTTCAACCTATAAGTTATTGATCTTTAGAGTATCCATTGATGTATTTATTTTCTTCTAGTGCCTTCTAGTGTCCATAAGTGATCATATTATTTCCAAATATACTACTTAAAAAAATAAAGGGAACACTCATATAACACACATCCTAGATGTGAATGAACAAAATATTCTCATTGAATATTTTGTTCTGAATAAAGTTGAATGTGCACAAGAGCATATGAAATTGATTGTCATTCAGTGTTGCTTCCTAAGTGGACAGTTTGATTTTACAGAAATTTGATTTTCTTGGAGTTTTATTGGAGTGTTGTTTAAGTGTTCCCTTTATTTTTTTGAGCAGTGTATAAATACAGACATTTTTTCAATGGGAAGAATTTTTTTTCAATTGACTTCCAAATATTAAATCAAATCCACCTAAACCCTTAATCTGTTTAAAACTTTCTAAAGCCAATATTATTTTGGCTAATTATTTTGCTAAATATCCCAAACATATTTTACAAATCTTTACTCTCATAGTTAAAACTGTTTTTAAAGGATTGAAAAAAACCTTACTCAGTGATTTCAATCTGACCTACCGATCTGAAAGTTCTCAATCCTTAAGAAACACCATAAATAAATAAATAAATAAATAAATAAATAAATAAATAAATAAACAAACAAACAAACAAACAAACAAATAAACAGTAAATAAGTAAGTAAGTAAGTAAATAAATAAAATCCAATGTGATTAAGAGATAAGCCTTGAATCTAGAGTCCATATATAAACCACATAAATGGTATAAACTAAGGCTATAAACTTAGTGACTTTCAGTTGATCACAAGCTAACCACAAAAGTGCAATAATCTTAAAATCTCTTCTTTCTCTAGAGTTTTCAGCAGCCTGAATTCATATCTGAAGTACTGTTTTTAGTTGCAACGTTGTCCCTCTATTCTAGGAATATCAGTTAACCATCCTTCTCATCAGAAATATTTAACACAGGGATGAACATTGAAGGAAGAACCTTAACTACTTTTTCCTGAAATAGAGCTATTAAATTGAATATATCTGGCATACTAAATATATCCATATACTCCTTTATGGTTGTACTTCAGAAGATAAATACTTGGTGAAATTACCTTTCACTAATAATTGTACTTGCAAACGACCAATCTTCCACTTCTTCCAGTCTGTACAATGCTGCAATGATGTTTGCTTTTTATGAAAATGTGGTATACTTTTGCTTTTAAAGAAAAAGGTAGTATAAAGGACTAAGATAAATAAACAGCACTTTAAATTGGACCCATCAGCTGTTAACGACTGATGTAGCCACTTTAAAATAGATGATCTTCAAATATTTCAGGGTTATCCTATCAGATGTCTAATATCTGCATTTTGTTTCATTTTCAATTTTCAGCTTGTCTATAAAGCCATTTCTTAGTAAAGTATTGCATTGCCTTAGTCCATCCTGGTCCAGATTTGCAATTTTCTCTAATGCTGAAAGAAACATTTAACCTCTTCTTTGAACAGGAACCAGGAATCTAAGAAAACTGACTTACAAACTACCGGTAACTTCTTCAGGAAAAATATAGTCCAATCCAAATTAACAATTTAAGATAATTTAAGTTGAAGTTACTTGGATTAAACCTAAGCTTATTTAACCAGATCCAAATAGGTCCAAACAATGGTTCAGAATTTTCACTTTGCTCATTCATCTCATCTTTCTTTCTTTTTCTGAATTCTGTATGTAGTGTCTCAAAAAAAAATATACAAAACATCTTTTTATAAAGGTGGAATGGATAGACCGAAATGGAGGGATCGGGTGACTGTAACTTGGGCTTTAATACAAAGTCTATATCTGAAAGAAAATGTGTATTCAGAATATCTATAGTCTTTGGAAATGCAGTTAATACTTTGGAGTATTAGGAATAAAGGTGAGATTCCCTACAGAAAGAAAGTATCAAATGTTACTAGAGAATAAATGATAGTTCTCATAAATTTCCTGAATTCAAATGTTAAATTAATTAATTAAACATTTTAATTGTTAAAAGAGGCTCATTAATTCAATTCAATTTATTAGACTTGTACGCTGCCTCGCTCCAAGGACCCACAGTGGCTAAGTTTTAGAGATACAGTGTTCCCTCAATTTTCATAGGGGATGCGTTCCGAGACCGCCCGCGAAAGTCGAATTTCCGCGAAGTAGAGATGCGGAAGTAAATACACCATTTTTGGCTATGGACAGTATTACAAGCCATCCCTTAACACTTTAAGCCCCTAAATTACTATTTCCCATTCCCTTAACAACAATTTACCCACCATTATTACTGGTACTCACCATTGAATAACACACTTAGTGATCCTGATATTTATAAACATAATTATTTATTAACAATAATTATTTTTTTTGTTATTTATTTGCAAAAATTATTAGTTTGGTGATGATGTATGATGTCATCAGGTGGGAAAAACCGTGGTATAGAAAAAAACTGCAAAGTATTTTTTAATTAATATTTTTTTAAAAAAACCGCGGTATAGGCTATTGGCGAAGTTTGAACCCGCAAAAATTGAGGGAACACTGTATATGTGAAGCCGTTTGCTTCCTTGCTAAAATAAAATTCAATCTTCCCTATAAAAATAAAATGGGAGAATCTGGGTGACCTTACCTGATTTTAGAACTGAAGCTAAGAAGAATGAGGCAAGGACCAAAGACCTTCAGAGAGTATTGAGCGAGATTATGAAATATAACATCCAAGGAGGCAGCAGTGGTGTATCTCTAAATCTTTACAAAGAAAACTGTGTGTCTATATCTGTCAAATTACTAGGACTTGAATTCCACTTGAAATAGATTTTATTACTTCACTAGTAAAACCCAAAAAGATGAGATGTTTCTATTAGAGCAATCAACTTATTGTCAAAACAGAGTAATCACATCTATTAGAAGCAATGCACATAGTGCTGTAGCTATGCACTCTTCCTTAAGGCTTTCAAAATTGTTTGTAAATGCAGTTGTCAATTGGGATTTGGTACTTTGAACATATTATTTTGATTCTTCAAAATCCCTGACTTTTAGTTTGTTCTTGAGTTTAGTTTGAAGTTCTGGGATTTGCTTACAAAGCTTTAAATCAATAATGGTCCCACATGTTTTGGGTGACGAAGTTTCATATCTTCTCTGTTTTGTGTGTGCTTTTTAAATTTTATATTTCTGTATATTTTCACTTGGTTAAATTTTAGTTCTGCTATTCTAGCTTTACGAAGAAAATCTTCTAATTTTCCCTTGTCTTATTTTTCTCCTTTTCTTACACTCCTGTATTTATTCATAGCCAATTTCTGTTTTATAAAGTGACAAGTCTACCTCTATATTTCCTCAACATTACTTGATCCTTCCCTGCCACTTAAAAAATCCTCAATTAAAAGTGACCTTTATCTGGCTAAAAACATACATTATTTCAATTTCTTTGCGCTTCTCAAATTTGAAGTGCCCAATACTGTGAGTCATTATGTCTAGCACTGTCCTTAATTACTACTCATAGCTTGGTATCCTGACCTTAAAAGCCCATGAAGATGTTCTTTCTGCCATTCTTTTCTAATTTCTCTCTCTTTTTCTCTCTTTTTTCATTGTGGAGTTTAAGGATTAGTCATCTATAAGAAATGTGTTTAAAATTCATATAAAGTGCTGCAAAGGGAAGAGAGTGTATAACTAAGCAAGAGGCCAACACCTATGTTGAGCCTTTTCTAGTTTCAAAATCTATTAAACTATTAAAACTTTTTTCAACCAAGGCACCTAAAAGTTGCTAACTTATAGAATGTGTCCAAAATCAGAATCCATGACTCCTGAGGAAATGAAATATAGTTGCTGTTTCAATGCTACTGGTTTCTGACATGCTTTTGGGTTGCTGTTGCTGTGATCACACAGTCTTTATTTTCAATCCAGCCAGCCTCACAATCCCCTACTCCCTCCTTCAGCAAGGAATTGATTCATCATATGGCTCTTGAAATAAAAAACACTTTAGGGTGTATGAAGAAAGTCCTGGATATTTTTATTGTTTTATGTATCCTTCCCAAACCATTCTCACATTATATTACAATCATGTCCATGATATCCAAATGCAATAGCTTAGAGAGGAGATCGGCTACATGCAGATACTGGCACATCTGAATGCAGAAAAGTCATTCGCTTGACTTTTGTCTAAATGTTAGACAACATTTGATTATCTGCCTCTTTAATATGGATTGTCATAAAATAAAAAGGTGCAGGTAGGAAATGGGAATGCTCCATTGATTTCTTGGCTTTCTTAGGATTCATAACCCAGCAGCACTCCAGATTCCCTGATGTAAATTAAATTGTTACTTACATTTCTTCTAGAGAATTTGCAACAAAAATGATTTAAAAGCCCAAACCCCCAATTATTAAAAGGGCTACTCAAACTGGAAACATAGCTTATTGCTCTTCAAGTTAGTCATTTGTAGACTCTCTGTTTTCAAAATTCATATAGATGAAGAAAAGGAAAGAGAATCATTTGCTATAAGAACTGGTAGCAAAATGTGGGACAAACTTTCAATCCATTTTATTCAAGTCAAAATCTACTGTATCCACATGATTATGTTATTTCTGAAGAAACTCTGGGTATTGGAAGAAAAAATTATTTTAAGAATAACATAAACCACATTTAAACCTGCAAATTAGGGCCAGCTCATTAGGACAGCACATATGGAAGTGACAGGATCTCAGCTCCTCTTATCTCTTGTTGTACCTTTGAATTCTTTGTTGAGGAATATAGGAGAAAAATAGCCTCTTGCATCCCAGGTGTTTCTTATTCTGCAGTCATAACTCCAAGATTCCTAAAAGTTTTCCATATTTCTTTGCAGCACAAACAATTGAAATCAATCTATCTTGACCTGCTCATTGTCTCTATGGGAACTATTTCTCAGCAACATGTTTTTTCGTCTAAATTTCTCATCTCTTCTAAATTTCCTTGGAAAGGTCTAAAGGTGTGCAAATTAGAAGCTTTTATGTATTGCACACCAGATGGAATTTATTTAGACATAGCTTCCCAGCATGAAGAAGAAGCAAGGTTTTTATTGGCAGAATAAAACCCAGCTTGACTTTGCACATGACTCCATTTAGAACTGAGCTTTAGTCATTTTGTGGGCAAAGCATTCAAATGAAGTGGGAACATAGTTTAAATTGTTAAAATTCAAATTGATACCACAAAGTCATTCCCAGGAGCATCTTTTAAACCCAGAAACTGAGAAACAAATTTAATCAATATTCAGAAAGTCCTTGGAGGAGGACATACTTTTATATGGGAGAAGCCCCCAATTAAAAAACAATAACAAAAGGGTCTTTACACAAAACCTAAAAGTAGTGAAGAATTATTCTCTCAAACTTTCCTATGGATATTCTAATCTGACTAACATCCCATGGAGCTATGGTGGCGCAGTGGTTAGAATGCAAGGAAAAACTCTTCCCACAGTGTGGAATTCAATCCTGATGGCAATCAAGGTTGACTCAGCTTTCCAATCTTCCTAGGTTGACAAAATGAAGACCCAGATTGTCTGTCTGCCTGTCTGTCGGTTGGTGCTGTAAAGCACTATTGGGCAATACATAAGACTGGTATTGGTATTGCTGCTGCTATCACTCTGTCTACATATTTGCTAGGAGTCAAAAACATCTTGATGGTACAAATTCTGAAACAGTCCAGACAAAAAGCGCACCCAGAGTACTAGCTCTTCTTTATTGTGAGGCTACATTAACAGAATCTTGTCAATCGGAAAATGCATCTCTCTCTAAGGCTTGTAAAGGTGGATGAAAATGGAGAGAAGGAAAGTATTAGGGACTAGGATAAGATAGAATGGAAGGGTTTTTTTGTTTTTTTTAAAGGCATTTTTTTTAAAAAAAAAATAGTATCCTAATTGCCTTTGTTGAAGTGTTGCAACATCTTAAATAGAAATTTTCTAGCGTCATGGAGGTAAAATGTATTCTTCCCCTTCTTTCACCAGTAATTGTCTTATATTAAACTGGCCAGATACTTCTGGTTTACTTGTAATAACTTACTTGTATATTGTTAAAAACATGCTTCAACAGAATCAACAAATTCCAACAGAATTGATGGATCATGTCCTTTTGCTTAAAATATCAAGCAATAAGTATAATATTACTTATATTTCTGCTTGGGACAACATGATACTCAGTTTAGGACTATCTTCCCCTCTTTCTAGATAGCATCATGTGGTCTTACATTTATTTAAGAATATTACAGTGCTTTGGGTGTGGCTTTTGAAATGCAGAACTATATAGTTAAAAATAATATACACAGCTCGTGTAGAAATTTTGGTTATAGTATAAATTTAGATAAATGGGAAATAATTTGGACCAGAAATTACAAATTGACAAAGTCAACAGCATTTAGAGAAAACCTATACAAAATGTACTATCAATGGCATCTCCCCCCGGCAAGATTATCACAAATGTATAAAGGAATAAACTCACAGTGTTGGAGATGCAAGGAAAAAATGGGGACTTATTACCATATCTGGTGGACCTGCCCAATAATTAAAAACCTCTGGATTAAAATACAAAGATGGATAACAGATATGCTACAAATTAAAATAAATAGAAGACACGAAGCGTTCCTTCTTGGAATTATAGATTAAAAAATAGATAAAAATAAATATTACTTATTAATACACATACTGACCGCAACTAGAATGGCAATAGCCCAATATTGGAAACAACCAAAACCTCCCGATGATGCATTGATACTTAAAAAAATATTAGATTGTGCAGAATCTGATGCTTTAACTTTTAAATTAAAAAACAAGGAAGACTCCGATTACTATAAAACATGGAACTACTTTTATGATTGGTTCAAAAGAAGAAATAAAAACTCAAATTAAAATATAACAATAGCAATACCTTTTTTCCTTTTTTGATATAGTAGATTATAAATGATATATTTACAGCAATTTTTAGAAAAAATTTGCATGAAATTAAACTAATTAAGTAAGAATGTATGAAGGCGGCTAAGGATATAAAAACAATTTAAAAAAATATATGGATAACCAAAAGAAATAACAGTAGATCCCGATTGTATACTTCACCAGAAAATAGTTTGATATTAGAAAAGATGATTTATGACTTTCCTCCTCAAAAGAGAATTTAAATAATATATAAATGTTATTATGTTATTTGTTTATCGTTATAGTTAATATTATATATTGTACTTAAATAAGTAATTACTTAATATTATGATTATAAGTTATCATTCCTTTTGTCTGAATGTGTTTTGTTTAGTCTTGTTTTGTTTTATTTTTTGTTTATTTTATTTTTCGTTACAATTTGTAAATGTGTATATATATATTTTAAACCAATAAAAATTTTTCAAAAAAAATAAAAAAAGAAATGCAGAACTCTCAGCAGGCTCTCTATTCCAAAATGTAATCTCTGTGCTATAAAATCTTAGTGTCTTCTTTCTTATTTTCTAAATTCTTTAGATCACTTTCGAAGAATGATTAAGATGTCTGTTAAAAATGTTCGAAGTGCTTGCTAATTATGATGTACTGATTAATTTTGCAAGACAGCTATGGCAGCTCTAATGAATATTAATTTTTTTTCCTAGGACAGAAGCTGTTGGCAAGAGGAACAACTTTTCCTGCATGGGTAACAAGTGTGGCAGAACAGTACAAGGTTGATCATCGTATCCTTAATTCCTCCTGCTGGTGCTTTCAATTCTTTTTATAGCAAGGATTTATAAATTGGAAAATATACACCACAAATTGCTACAAATTATGTAGCTGTCCTTTCTTATTAATTAAAATTACCTTTCCAAATTTTTTTTCATATTGACTATGGATAACAACAACAATGAAAACACTAAACCATTTTAAGCATCCCTGTTCTATGTAGGGAATGTTAGGAATAGCATTCCACTTGTTAGGAGCTGATTAATGATGACATTGGAAACATCCTGGGTTTCTGAAAACAGTAATATATAACATATTTGCCTTCACAAGATGCATGAATATGGATTTTTATGTAGTTCAATAATTCTCAGATGGTACATAAGAGAAGAAAATGAAAAAGAGCAACTGTGAAGTTTCTGAAAGATGCCTTAATTAATTCATGAGCCACAAGTCAAACTTCAAAAGAAATATAGCCATTTAGTTGGAGCGACATTTCAGCAATACTCTGATGCAGTCAGAACTGAGCATACATAGGTTACGTGCCCTAATGACTCTGTTTCCCCCCTCCTCACTGGACATGTCATAAATCACATTCTCTAATGAACCATGTTGGCGTACTGTGGCTGTGTAACCCACAACCCCCCTGCTGACACCAGTAACCTAGGACACAATCAGTAAAACAAACATTTGTGGAATGTAGTTTCAGTTAGTACAATCAGCAACTCTATCAGTTCTTCCCCCCTCCTGCTTATGGCAACTTGACAGCTTTGCAAGTTGACAGGAACATTCCACCATCTAAATATTTACACATGTCTTTTGGTGATACATCAAGTAGCTGAGATAAGATTAGTAGAAGTTGAACATACTTATTGTGCCTTGAAGCTTCCACAAACCAAACCAAACTTTTAACTACCCCTCATCTGTGATGTTACTGTTTTGTGTCATGTTCCTTGAAGCTTTCAAAGACGATTGTCTGTCTGTCTGTCTGTCTGTCTGTCTCTCTCTCTCTCTCTGAATAAGCTGATTGCCAAAAGTTTCTTCTAAAATCATCTCCCATGGAACAGAATGTAAACAGATGAATTAGGATTAGATTGTGTAATTCATTATTACACATTTATTAGACTTCATATATGAAGTCTCCATGTTACTTAAATTGCTGTTATGGCTGTGGGCCAACCTCTCTTTGTTAGATAAATGGCTGACTAATAGCCCAGCTGATGGGAACTAATGTCTTGGAAATCACTGAAAATCTCATTGCGTTTGAATCAAATAACTTTCACAGTATCTGAAAACTGAAGGGAGTCGATAGGTATAATGAGCATGTAAAGAAGCATGACACAAAAATACAATATTAAATATGATTTCATATTATCACTAATATATTATCAGAGGATATATTAATATTGTTCAAATTATGTTCCAACTTTCCTAAGCGTCTACCATATTATTGGAATAAAGGAGAATATTAAGTCTAGTATAATTAAGAATAACTTAAATTGTCTTATGGGCTGAGGATGTAATGAAAAAAAATTGGGGACAAGTCTATAAAAAAGAGAAGTTGTATGGGGCATATCACTTTGAAGTTAGCTGTCATTAAAGACAAGGTTTAAGACTGGGCTACTTCCTCAGATATATAAAACGTTTAAGTAAATTGGCTTCAGGATACTTTCTGCTTTTAGAATGTTTGCAGCCAGTATAGCTTTGTTGTCATAAAGCTCTGACAGGTTGCTGAATTGTTTCATATCTCTATTTCAAGTATTATTTGTTTCTGATATTGTCATGGTTGTTAGGGAAACAGCAGAATCTTCTATAACCTCTTAGAAGTCAAATGAAAAGAGGAAGAAAGCGAACTATATTATCATTTTCAGCGGTAAAATTCAGTCAATTAATGTGTTGATTTCATTAACTGTTTTCACTTTCCACAGCTGACTCTGAATACTAACTAGAAAGATAAATGATCAAAGTTTTGGAAAGGCAATAATCTGATTTCCAATTTAAATAACACAGCGAGCCACAGATTACATTACATTTTACAACTGAGAATAGGAGAAAGACTTTTAATGATGTAGTAGGTAGCTGGAGGGATACACGGATCGGTCCAGAACATATCATTTTTTCAAGTATAATCAATTAGTTTCCTAGCAATTAGAGCAGCCTAAGTTTGGTTTGTCCTGTTCTTTTTAGTATTAATTGAAGAATAACCTCAAAATAAATAGCATGACTGCTTGTTTTTGGAATTGCCTTATCCCTAGCATGTCATCTGAAATGGTAAATAGATTTCTTTCTCTTACCACCACCACTTCCAATTATGTATATACTTATATGTAGGGGTGGGCTACAGCCCAGGCGAGGGGGAATGCAGTGGACAGGGGTGGACATCAGGCAGGATGGGGTGGAACACAGTTCCATTGGTGGAAATGAAACTGTGTGCACAGCTCCAGCTGACCCGTGGCAGTCACTTCCTGGATTACCAGGCTCAGCTCAGCTGTTTTTTTCCTGTCCTGCTCCTGCTGTGCACGCCTCACTTTTTCCTTCTTTCCTCCTTCCTGACCTCAGATGAGCTTCCTTCTTTACTGCTCAGCTCCCCTCCAGCCTCACGCAGCCACCTCCTGAAGCCAGGAAGGGGGAAAGAACGACACTGGTGAGGTTGTAGGTCAAGGACTTAACAATTGACTTGAATGGTGATGATCATTCAAGCCACTCCCACCTGGTCACATGGCCAGCAAGCCACTCCTACCCAGTCATATGACCCTCAAGCCACACCCACAAAATAAGCCACACCCACAGTGTGGCAGAAATTTTTTTGGCTGCCCATTACTGGCAGTGGGGTAGTAAAAATGGAGCTCTACCCCAGAGCACCCAATTTGCATTGAAAGATGTTGAAAGAAAATGCAGGGTGTCATGCATAAGCCACGCCCACAGTGTGATAGTAAAATTTTTGGTAGTCCTTCACTGATTATACATATTACCTAATTCGATATTGACAAAATAATAAAAATATATATTTAAACATCATTGGCCCCTAAAATGAAAGCTTCCCAGATTTAGCTGGACAGTTCCAAACTAGTATTGTGATTTAAACATGAACTTACACGTTGCTGAGAACCTGTTCCTAGTCTGGATGTTTTATGATCTATCTCTACGGAGAAGGATGGCATACGAATTAAATAAATAAATAAAATAAATATACAAAATCAAACATTAAAAAATTAAAAGTAGAGAAGTGGTACAATCAAAAGGAATGCAGATTTTTCTGGTGTGTTTATTTGCTGATTTGGTTGAACCAAGTTTGGCACTGGTAGAACCTCTCAAAGGAGGATGTTCCATAATGGGAATGGCCAACTCAGAATCTATTTTTTTCCCTCCCTTTCATAGTTTTATTTATTCATTCATTCATTCATTCATTCATTCATTCATTCATTCATTCATTCATTCATTTAGACCAATACACAATAATACACAATGAATGTTATAAACGATATAGTAGAGAAGAAATACGAGATGTAGGAGAGACTATAGGGCAGGGGACGGAAGGCACTCTAGTGCGCTTATGTACGTCCCTTACTGACCTCTTAGGAATCTGAAGAGGTCAACCATGGATAGTCTAAGGGTAAAATGTTGGGGGTTAGGGAATGATACTATGGAGTCTGGTAATGAGTAGAATACAGTGAAGGCATCCTAGTCTAAAATGCGCCTAACCAGGAGAAATAAGTTAAAATCGCTAGCCAATTCCAGGAATGTATCCGCTATGTTTCATGTCTCTAATCGCAAGAGAATGAAAAAAGTTTAAAATGAAGTGCCTTCTCATCATTCTTGTTCTGACAGACCACTTTTATCAACTGCTTGCTGTGCTTCTATGCAATAGATCAGTGTTTGAGAAACTGACACTTCCATCATATGAGCTCCAACTTCTGCTGCCGTTGTGCATATCCCAGTTGAAAAATGATGCAGTAAAATTACAGTGGGGATGCTGATCTCCAAAAGTCCTCCAAAAGTTCACACACACAACCCCCCCACAAGATATAATAACAATATACCTTGCTTTGCTCAGCACTCATATAATGTCGGTAAATTGCTGTCTTCCTTTTTTGGAAGAATTACTCTAACAGGGACAAAATGTTTGTTTCAAAGGAATAAGAGTACAAAATATAAAATACCCAGGGGCTATTGCACCATATCTGCCTTTGCTGTTTTCAGGATTCTGTTGTACAGTGTAATAGAAACTTATGTTATGCCTTCCATTGAGTTTAAGTCTATACTGGGGTAATTTTGTTCTGTTCTCCACATCGGCAAAAAGAATCCGAACCTCGTATACAAACTAAATAAACAAAATCTGACAAACAACCCCCATGCAGTAAAAGACCTTGGAATACTAATATCAAATGACTTAAGTGCCAAAGCCCACTGCAACAATATCGCCAAAAAGGCTTCTAAAATTGTCAACCTGATCCTACGTAGCTTCTGCTCCGGCAATCTCACACTACTCACCAGAGCTTACAAAACTTTTGCCAGACCCATCCTCGAATACAGCTCACCTGTCTGGAACCCACACCGAATTTCGGACATCAACACCCTAGAAAAGGTCCAACGATACTTCACCAGAAGAGCCCTTCACTCCACCACTCAAAACAGAATATCCTACGAAACTAGACTTACAATCCTAGGTCTAGAAAGCTTAGAACTATGACGCCTTAAACATGATCTAAGTATTGCCCACAAGATCATATGCTGCAACATCCTGCCTGTCAACAACTACTTCAGCTTCAACCGCAATAACACAAGAGCACGCAACAGGTTCAAACTTAATATCAACTGCCCCAAACTTGACTGTAAAAAATATGACTTTAGCAATCGAGTTATTGAAGCGTGGAACTCGTTACCAGACTCCGTGGTGTCAACCCCCAACCCCCAACATTTTCCCCTTAGACTTTCCACAGTTGACTTCTCCAGATTCCTTAGAGGTCAGTAAGGGGCGAGCATAAGTGCACTAGTGTGCCTTCCGTCCCCTGTCCAATTGTCTCTCCTATATTTTATATATCTTTTCTCCCATCCATATATCCTTCCTCTACTCTTCATTGATGTATTCTATTCTCATATCTCTTCTTCTATCCCTTCCCTGATATTTACTACTACACATTTTCATTCTCCTTAACTTTCCATTTGTATTGGACAAAACAAACAAACAAACAAACAAACAAACAAATAAATAAATAAATAAATTTTTTCTTCTATTCTTTCTCTAATATATTTTACTTTAGTGTATCCTTTATTTAATTCATTGTGTATTATTGTGCATTGGACAAAATAAATAAATAAATAAATAATAAATAAATGAATAAAAAATAAATTTTGTTGGAAATGCTGAAACTTTGGTAATGAGACTATCATGACAGTCCACAAATATGGATTCCATTGTGATGTCAGAAACATCTTTAGGGAAGCAGTGCAATTAATACCTAGCCTAGATTTTTTGTGCCTTAGTGTTGTGGTTCAGGTGTTAGCTCTCATGGAATCCTCACTCCAAAATCACCTGTAGACAATTTCTATTATGGTGCTTTTTGTACAGTTCTAACATCAGCTCAGACATCCATTCCTGATATTGGAAGGAGCCAGCTAAGATGGAAAAGAAATTCATTCTACTCAACAATGAGGAAATCCAAATAACATTCTGGTCTCTGGGGAACCATATGAAATGTTATTTTTCTTCCTATTGAGCCTTCCGGAGAATTAACTCATGGTTGTTTTCTGTGTGCATATATGTCAGAAATGGGAACAGTCAAGTAATGGTGACAGTTTCCATAATAATATTATCACACAAAGACTACCTCTACGTGTATGGTTTGCATAAAAATGAAACCTTTGACAGGGAGCCAAAACAGCTTTCTCTGCATGGAGAAACTCTCATTCTGCATTTTGTCATTTCTAATGTTGCTATGAAGGATTTATTGAAATAGCTTGACAGGTTGGCATATTTCACTGGCATTAATATAGTCATGTAATTCCAAAGTGGTGAAGTGTTATCTACCAATGCTGTTATCCTATAAGGACAACTTTACTGAATGAAGTCCATCAAAGTTAGGAAGGTGGACAATCGGGGCAAGAGCGAGAGAGATAGACAGAGAGAGATAGACAGACACAAACTATGTTGTTTCAATTTTAACAGCTTCCACGGGTGAGGGAAAAATGGCGTTAATTGACAGCAGGCAAAAAGCAACTCAGATCAAACCATAAAAGCTCAGAGGACTCTCTGGCAGCATTTGTTATAAAGTTCACTACTTTGGAGATGCCGAGTGCACATTGTTCTCTCAAATGGAAGGGCACTGTGCATACAAAGAGTTTGTAGTGATGTTTGATTGCGGAAACAATGGATCCCTCAGGAAATGTCAAATGAGGGCATGCTGGGATAGCACAGGTAATGAAAAACATGACAGGTTTTAACTAACCTCAGGATAAATGTCAGCTTTAATGGCTGGCAGTTTCAAAATGAGATGCCTATAGTTAGCCTTTAGTACTTGAATCAGAGCATATAAATAAGACCCTGGGGGGTGGCCACTGGTTGATAAACAATCACACTGGATTAATGGAGCTTTGATGAACAAATGCCACCACCTACTAAACTTTGAGTCACTCTCAGAGCAAAAATGGCAACCAGGACAACAAAATGGAATCTACTGAGGGCTTGAAATTACAGAGCAGAATGTCTAAGTACAAGCTGTATTTCATATAAAGTAATCATTGCTGTCATATTATGTACTTTACTTTGAAATGAGTGCATTGAAAATGGTAGTATTTTTTTTAAAAAAACATTTTTTTAAAAAAAAAATACAACATTTGTCTGAAGTAATGTAGGGTTTCCTGCCTAAGCAGTGTTGTGGTTAGCTCTGGCCCAGCTCCTGCCCCAAGGACTGTGGATGTGGGGAGACATCACATGCCACAGGCCTGTTTTGCTCCTGGTGGAATCTGCTGATGAAGGCTCCTCTAATCAAGAAGACATGAGTGGCAGAGAGGAGGAGAGTGTGGCAGACAGCTCAGAAGGAGATCAATTCTCTAGCTCCTCCTTGGATTCGGAACAAGAGTTAATGATACAGCCACGCATGCGGAGAGCGATGCATAGGCAGCAACAACTGAGAGATTATTATCAAAGAAAATGAGGCCACCTGTGGTTGGGTGGAGCTGCGGTAATTAGTGAGGCTGCTATAAATAGCAGCCTGTGGGTTTGGCCATTGTGGAGGATTATCTGATCGTTGTGCTTCATGCCTGCCTTGCTGACTTCGACCTTTGTGTGCTGATTTTTCCCCGCTTTGAAAAGAAACCAGAGCAAAGTGTGTTTCGCTTTGTGAAAGAAGAAGGACTGTGAATTGCCTCACAGCTGGAAGCTAAGTATCTCAGAACTGATAAGGGACTTGTACAAATTACCAGTTTGTTTGGAGACAAGTGCTCTTTGCTATACAAAAAGAGTGCTTAGTTTATTTGAATTTTCGGTATAAATAACATTGTTTTGAATTTTCAAACGTGTGTGTGTCTGAAATTTGCATCTGTGAATTTTCGGGAGGATTCTACCAGAGAGCTCGACAGAACAAGCAGGGGGTTGGACTAGAAGACCTCCAAGGTCTCTTCTAACTTCTATTCTATTGTATTCTATTGTATTGTATTGTATTCTATTCTATTCTATTCTATTCTGTCCGTCCGTCCGTCTGTCCATCCATCCATCCATCCATCCATCCATCTCTATCCTTCTATCTCTATGTATGTATGTACATACCTAATAAAAAAAAACATTTGACACATACAGAATATAGTTGTCGGCTATAAATAAATTAACTGCCTTGAAATGGTCCTGGGTTGGGCCTAGAGGCAAAAAGGAGCTGTGACGTTCCTTCAATATACCAGGGTGATCTGACATTAAAAAAAAAACATATAATACCTACATATGTACATACCCACCCATCCATCCATCCACCCATCCATCCATCCATCCATCCTCTATGTCTATCTCTTTCTTTCTATCCTCTATCACTTCTCTCTCTCCCCCACCTCCCTCCCTCCCTCCTTCCCTGAAGACAATTGTATCCCATTTCAAAAGGGGACAATGTTAAATTGTCGAGGTGTTAAAGAACCGGGGTGGCGCAGCAGGTAGAGTGCTGTACTGCAGGCCACTGAAGCTGACTGTAGATCTGAAGGTCAGCGGTTCAAATCTCATCACCGGCTCAAGGTTGACTCAGCCTTCCATCCTTCCGAGGTGGGTAAAATGAGGACCCGGATTGTGGGGGCAATAGCCTAGCTCTGTTAATAAGTGCTATTGCTAACATGTTGTAAGCCGCCCTGAGTCTAAGGAGAAGGGCGGCATAAAAATTGAATAAATAAATAAATAAATAAATTACAAATTTGTATCTGAAAATGTCACAATAGGCAGGGCAGAAGATTCTCAAGACAAACTTCTAAAAGGAGGCCTCAAAATAATGGTAGCCATTGAGGACAGATTGAGGGAGAAAGGAAAGATGACCATATAGCTATTTCTCCTTGCCTCAATGGATCTGAGCCTTACAGGGATCTCCCCTACCTGAAGTATAGGTAGGAGTGGGCTGCTGCCCGAACCGGGGGGGGGGACACGCAGTGGGGTAGCGAAAATGTAGCTCCATCCCAGAGCACGCAATTGCACTGAAAGATGTTGAAAGAAAAAGCAGGGTGTCCTGTGTAAGCCACACCATCAGTGTGGTGGTAAAAATTTTGGTAGCCCTTCACTGAGTATAGGCAGGGAATAGAAGAGGTGATGATAACCTGCAGTTTTTGTTTGAGGTGAGAGCTGGCTTGGAAGAGAGAAACATTTTTCTCTATACCTTACTTTGTTCCAAAGCTACTCTCACTTTGCTTAAACCCAAGATAAATATCCCCTGCACAGTAACCAAGGTCATTACCTTGGCTAAATTTAATCCCAGTTGTCTGATTAACAGTCTTCATACTTGGTCATGGACACCTTGGTTAAGACATAGAGACATGCCTGGCTCTCAAACTGTGGCCTCTGCTAAGGTGCAAAAGAGTCTGTGACTAAATCTTGCTCTGGCTATGTTTGCACGCCCCAAGGTGACTTCATTTCTATTTGTGCTATTATTACCCCTTTGAGATCAAATCTCTCCTGAATAGGAAACTTGGAACAAATGCCAGGGACGAAAGCAAGTGTCATAAAACATTTTCAAATATGATTTGGAAGCAGCACTTTGAACCTTGAGTGCACAGCAACTTTCTGCTATTTAGTTAAGCAGATTTTCTTTTTTTCTTTCTTTTTTTTCCCTGTCCTGGCCATGGGGGGAAAAAAGAGGAAACATTTTACATTAATTTGATAGCATCAATTCCTTAAAGGTACAGCATCTGTTTTTTCTCCAGGTGCTTGAAGAAAACTGAAAAAAGAAAGGCTGCTTTAATAATCATCAAAGGGACGCTGTCCACAAGCAAAGTCTGAGAAATATTTGAATTATTTTTCAAGCGTTTTCATGTCAAATGATGTCAACACAGGGCAGTGGCAAAAACATTATGGAATAAGGCAATTATTATTATTATTATTATTATTATTATTATTATTATTATTATTATTATTATTATTATTAATTGGATTTGTATGCCGCCCCTCTCCGCAGACTCGGGGCAGCTAACAACAGTGGTAAAACAACATGAACAATCCAATTAATAAAAACAACTAAAAAACCCTTATTATAAAAAACCAAACATACACACAAACATACCATGCATAACTTGTAATAGCCTAGGGGGAAAGGATAACTTAACTCCCCCATGCCTGGCGACAAAGGTGGGAATTAAGTAATTTGCAAAAGACAAGGAGGGTGGGGGCCATTCTAATCTCTGGGGGGAGTTGGTTCCAGAGGGCCGGGGCTGCCACAGAGAAGGCTCCAGTGGAAACTAATTGGACATGTCTATGTAGATGTTAAGGATCAAGCTCCACTTAAAGAAGCTTTGCATGTGAAAAATTAAAAGTTCTGCTTTACTTAAACTATTTACTGTCCTTCCTAAGATTCATTTATTAGGCATGAGGTAGTAAGAAAACAACAACAACAACAACCATCATCATCATCATCATCATCATCATCATCATTTGCCTGTTGTTAATCTTTTTAATCTCTGGTTGTTAATAATTCTAATTTTTGTTGTATTAAAAAGATTGGCAGTGCAAAATTCAAACCTTGAATATTGCAGCAGCATTTACCAATTTCAGTACAAGTTGAACTTTATGCTTTGCTTTTTGCTACTTATTTGCCATTTGAAAGACTGGTTTTATTGTAGTCTTTATTCTGATTATAGCTGCATTCAGTTTAGGTAGAAACTAGCAATTTTGATGGAGTGCTTTTCTTTTAAAAGTATCATCTGGGGATTTGTGTGACTATACATATTTCTGTATGAGCTACTAGGTTTTGTTTTTTGCCTTGAAAGAAATGGATTAAAATATACATTTTAATATGTTGTTATGGTTTACACAAATGATAACTCTTAAATTATTTTTAAATATTTTGTTGTAAAGTAAAAAAAAAATGTAGCAAAAAGGAGAGAAATGAAAAAGCAAAACAGATAAAGGGAATAAGAGACAACCAGAATCCAATTAGGACTTTGCTTTGGATTCACTTCACAGGAGATACTACAGAACTTTATTTATGTATTTATTTATTGGACTTATGTGGCCACCTATCTCTGATATACAATAACCCAGGATGGCTTATAGCAGCAGTAATAAAAATGTAAAAATAAGACAGTAGTATATCATCAAACTTTGTGCCACTGCATCACAATAACATCATTCCAGATGTATATTTGCTGAGCTCAACCATCCTAATCCAGTACTTGGGGTATGGTCAATACTTCATAGCTTTATGGAAGGCTAAAAGAGTAGGGGCTCTTTTGATCTCAGAGGAGAGTCTGGTTCCTATGAATTATACCATTATACAGAAGTTACATTTCTAGATTCTGCCAGATAACAACATGTCCAGGAAGTTGTTAATTGAACTAAGATAGTTTAATTACTGTAGGGTAATTAACACTGAAATTTAGCTTTAGCAGCTTAATAGCAATAGCACATAGATGTATATACCACTTCACAGCCCTCTCTAAGCAGTTGATAGAGTCAGCATATTGCCCATAATAATCTGGGTCCTCATTTTATTAATCTCGGAAGAGTGGAAAGCCAAGTCAACCTTGAGCCAGTGAGAATTGAACTAATGACAGTTGGCAGAATTTGCCTGCAGTGCTGCATTGAAACCACTGTGCCATCATGGTGCTTAATGTTAATATTTCTGCTTTGTTAGCCATTGTAACAAACGGCAGTACAATAAATACATATTTTATATGATGTACTGCAGTCTTTGCATTAAATAGGTCCAAAAAGATATATGATGCTTTCACATCCTTATAAGTATATGCAGCCTATCCATTGGAATTTCTATTCCTAAACATTTCTGGTTTAATTTTATTATTCAGTAGATTTTTAGGAACCTAACACTCTATACACACACACACACACACACACACACACATCAAGAATTGTCCTAAAAATGCGAGTTCCAGTTTAATTTATAAATGAAAAGGCAACGGCTATCTAGGCATATTCGAGTCTTTTCCTACGTAAGGTTGATAGACTCCTGGTGACATTTTGACAAAGTCCCACTCATCATCTTCAGGCTGTTGTCTTCAGCTTTGTGCTTGGGTGAACAAAGCATGGTCTGAGCTGCCATCCCTCTACACCCAGTGGGTGTTGAGGGCTGGCTCAGCTGCTGCAAGCAGGTTGATTGGCTGTATTGAAGCATCATGATTAGTTGGTGAGATAACACCTTGAGTAATTGATGTAGTTGATGCATGCAAATTAGTTGATGTCTGCAGATTAGGGGTGATATCCTGAGTAGTTGTGGAAATGGTTGCCTGCAAACTAGTCAGGTGTTTTGTAATGTATGTCTATGGTGTAATATCCCAGGTGTTGGTTTGGCTCTGAGTTTGTGGTCTGGCTATGTATTTATGGAGTGTGTGTCAGGGTGTGTGTGTTACAGCAGTTGGAGGCGCCACCATGGTTTGACTTCTGGGTGCTGGTTTTATTTTGTCTGTGGGATGGGTATGGTGAGGGTGATTGGTGGTGGCTTCCTGTGCTGTTCTGGATCTGGTGTCAGTTTTCGTGACTGGGATTCATTTGTTGATTAGGGCTAGTTTCCAGGCAGTCATATTTGTTCATGTTGTGGGAGTGTTTCTCTATTTTAATGGCTTCCAGGATTATTCTTTTGTTGGAGTGTTCAGTTTTGAAAAATTATTTAGTTCTTTCAAAATCAATTTCATGTCCTGTTGTTTTGAGGTGCTGGAAAAGGGAGGAAGTTCTTTCTTCTTTTCTGACTGTGTTCTTATTTATTTATTTATTATTTAGATTTGTATGCCGCCCATCTCCGAAGACTCTTGTGTTCTTGTGTTCTGTGATGCGTGCGTTTATTCTCCTATTAGTTTGTCCAACATATGTGGCTGGGCAAATTTTGCATGGTATTTCATAGATTCCTTAGTTTTCTAGCTGGATCTTGTCGTTAAGGTTTCTTAAGATGTTGGCTATTTTTTGGTCGGTGCAAAAGGCTGTCTTGATATTGTGTTTGTGGAGAATTTGCTGATTGTATCTGTGGTGCTTTTGATGTAGTGAAGGAGGGCAATGCCATTGTCCTGTTCTGTGTCTTGGTTCTTGGGAAGTGTCTTCTTTTGGATTAGGTTAGTGATTGTTTTTCTTTGGAATCAGTTGGAAATTAATACATTTGCGAGACTGTTTAATTCAGTTTTCAGATGGTCTTTGTCGGCTAAGTGTTTGGTTCTGAAGATTAGGGTCTTGACTATGGAGTTGATCTCTGCAAGGTGGTGGTGGGATTGTACATTTAGGTAGCAGTTGGTGTGTGTTTTCTTCTGGTAGGTGGTATAAATGAGTCTTGAGTAGTTTACGAAAGACAGGGAGGGTGGGGGCAGTTCTAATCTCCGGGGGGAGTTGGTTCCAGAGGGCCGGGGCCACCACAGAGAAGGCTCTTCCCCTGGGGCCCACCAAATGGTGTGTCCTAGGGAGACATATTTTTTTTTTTTGTAGATTAGGATATCCAGAAAGGGAAGTTGGTTATTGGTTTCTATTTCCATAGTGAATTGTATTTTCGGATGTAGTCTGTTGAGATGTGTAAGGAAGATGTCCAGTTTTTCTTTCCTGTTTGGCCACACTATAATACATATATTTTGGGAGGAGCATATAGCTTCCTTTTTGCCTCTCGACTCCACCAGGGGACATATTCCAAGGCAAATAAACATTTTATAGCTGACAACTATAATTTATAAGTTTAACTTATTTTTGCTGATAATGAAAAGTAAGGGAGATCACTATAGATTGATTTCGAGCTTATTTGCTCTCATCAGGCAGCCACACCCTTACTGGGATTTGAACCTGGGCTTCTGCCTTGTAAGGCAGTGGTTTTAGTTCTAAGCTATAGGCTCAACTTTTTCTTTTTCATTATAGTTGTCAGCTAGAAAAAAGTTTATCTGCCTTGGAATATGGCTCCTGGTGGGACTGAGAGGCAAAAAGGAAGCTGAATGCTTCTCTCATATGCCAGGATGACTTGCCAAAAAAATCAGTGATTATCCTTCCCTGGTACAAGCTGATAAGGAGGTGAGCCTGTATATATAAAATCAGTTTTGTGGCTCCTGCTGTTTATCTGTGGGAAATGAGTCATATGATTGGGTGGACAAGACCAACTTGATGTTACCCTTAAGAAATTTCTCCTTAGTCCAACTCACAATAAAATAGCAGAATAATATTTAGAATAGAATAGAACAACAGGGTTGGAAAGGACTTTGGAAATCTTCTAGTCCCACCCCCTGCTCAAGCAGGAATCTCTACACCACTTCAGACAAATAATTCCAATCTCTTAAAAACTTCTAGTATTGGAGAACTACAACTTCTGGAGGCAAGTTGTTCTACTGATGTATTGTTCTGTCAGTAAATTTGAGGGGCTCCTACAAAAATGAGGGAGTCAATCTATTTTCCAAAGCATCAAAATGTACAACAATAAACAATGGATGGAAACGAACCAAAGAGAGAAGCAACCTATGACTAAGGAGAAATTTCCTATGTGTGAGACCAATCAACCAATGGAATAGCTTGCCTTCAGAAGTTGTGGCTGTTCCATCACTAGAAGCTTTAAAAAGAGTGAGGAAAATACACCCCAAAAGGATAGTGCCAGGAACCACTAAAACAATGCAAAAAATTTAAAACAGCCATTCTCCTTTTTTAAAAAAAGTCGACCCCAAAGCAAACACAGCAGCTGAGAGGGAAATTAAGAGCAGCTGCTCAGGCTATTTAAAGCTTGGGCATGCTGCTGAAAGCCATTAACCCTTCCAACTTTATTATTCTATGTTCTCTATTCTAAACTGGGTGCTTCGTAGCAGAGACAATACTGTTGGCTGGACTACACATACATTACATTCATGGCCTGTATGATCAAGCTGCATCATTGTCCCCTCCTGTATGTTTTGCCCCAGAGAGAAACAAGAAGTAGCCAACACACTGCAGCAGCTATAAAAGGTTTTATTGAAACTCCAGAGAATATCAGCTGATCAGAGAAGGGTTACTTAATACTCTTTATAATGAAAATGCTTCTTCTTGAAGGGAAGTGGTTAATCCCATCCCTAGATGAGTGATTTATGGGTTTCCCTGCCCCAACCCTATCAGTTTCTGTTGTTTATTGACTTGATTAAGCATGTATGGCTGCATTTCAGCTGCAACTGTTAAGTGGAGCTATTAACTGAAGAGAGAAATAGAAAATAACTTTCTTGCACTTTATTGTTAATCCGTTCTCTGAACTGCATAAGCAATTTACTAACAGTTCGGGCGAACCAGTGAGAACCAGCTACATTTCACATGTGCTTTATATGAATATAAACCTTTATTTGGTAATTTATTTAAGTGGTTGTATTTGCCCTGATAAAGTAAGGTAGATGATGTCTATTCTACAGGACCATTCGAAGAAGATATTTAAGTCAGCCAAATGTTTAAACTTTCTAAAATATGATAATGCATATTTTAATAATTATAGTATACATAGAAAATAGCTTAATATGAAAGATTCCTACATATAAATTCAGTTTAGTTCATAATCACACACGCATCCAGCTGTTCTCCAGATTGCTTGAGGTTATCTTCTCTTGTTCGTCAGCATCCAAGTAGTTGATATTTGTCTTTATTTGTACTGTCATGCCTGCCCATAATTCCTATTCTAGTTCATTGCATGCTCTGTTCTCTGTGGTCATTGGACTTGTCTGAGGTGTGAATTACATTGAATTGTTTTTGTAGACTTGCAAGATATAATTCTAAGGCTTACAATGGTTATAAAGTTATGCACTCTTTCATAGAAATAAACCCTCCTGAGCACTGAGGAGGTTACTGTTATTCAACATGCTTATTAGGATTACCAGCTTCTTCTTTTATAAGATAGTGAAATGTTACAGCTCAGTGTGAAGTAATCCTTAGAGAGTTGATGCCCTGGAAAGTTTAGCTGTGCTGGTAGATTGAGGGCCATAGGCAAGATCCCTTATAAAGCCTCTAATACTTGCTTTCAGGCATATCATTATGCAGCTTCTTTCTCTCTGGAAAACTTTTTCAAAACCCTTTGTCCACCAAATTCCTTCCCTTTCCTATCCCAGACATATGTCTATATATACATACGTACAACTTTGAGATTTGCTTGTATAAACATTAACCAAATAGCTAAGATCCCAACAAACTAGCGGATAGCAATAACCCTAGACAAAATGAATCAGGAATAACCTCACTAATTGTAGGCCAATCAGTCCATTGAACATCATTATCTCCTTATCCCATATATCATATATCTTTTCTTCCTTCATATATCTTCTCCTCTATTTTTATATCTTCTCTTTATATATAATACTACATGTCTATTTTCTTCAATATGTATTGTGTATTGGACTAAATAAACAAACAAACTAATTAATTAATTAATTAATTAATTAATTAATGCCAGGAATCTATTTGCTGAATTCCATAGTTTAGTGGTAGATGAATGAATAATTAATTAATTTATTTTATTTATTTATTATTTGGATTTGTATGCCGCCCCTCTCCGAAGATTCATCCTGAGCAAGCAGGGATTCAACCAAGATGATGTACTGTAGTCCATTGTTTAGTGCTACAAAATCTGGGCAATAAATATGCAAGTCATTCTGAGCTTATTTTATGTGCACCCTTGATTGATTTTAAAACAGTGTTCAATTATATGTCTTGGATAATACTCTAGGATGTTTCAATTGTTCTATAGGTAAATAAATATTGTTGCTAATTCATAAATTATATGAAAAAAAATGTTTCAAGGTAAGATGCAACTCAAAAGGGGATCTTTCAGGTTTCATCCAGATGTTCAAAGAGATTAAATATGAATGCGTTTAGTTCCATTTTTTGAAAGCATAGATTAACTGCCAACTCTGAAGCTGGCCTGACCAAAGCCATTTTGGAGCTTCAGTGCTGCTACACTGGAGCTGAGCGATATTAGATTAGATTAGATTTATTGGATTTATATGCCGCCCCTCTCCAAAAACTTGGGGTGGCTCACAACAATAGTAAAAACAGTACATAGTAACAAATCCAATGCCCACCAATCCAATTACAATTTTAAGTTAAGAAATTCATAAAACAATCCCAATATATATAAAAAACAGGCACACAGTCAATCAATCAAATGGCAAAACAACATGGGCAAGGGGGAGATGTTTTAGTTCCCCCATGCCTGACGGCAGAGGTGGGTTTTAAGGAGTTTATGAAAGGCAGGGAGGGTGGGGGCAATCCTAATCTCAGGGGGGAGCTGGTTCCAGAGGGTCAGAGCCACCACAGAGAAGGTTCTTCCCCTGGGTGCTGCCAGACGACATTGTTTAGTCGACGGGACCCAAAGAAGGCCAACTCTGTGGGACCTAACCGGTCGCTGGGATTCGTGCGGCAGAAGGCAGAAGGCAGAAGATATTCTGGTCCGGTGCCATGAAGGGCTTTATAGGTCATAACCAACACTTTGAATTGTGACTGGAAACTGATCGGCAACCAATGCAGACTGCGGAGTGTTGGAGTAATATGGGCATACTTAGAGATATTGAGGAGGAATTAGAGATAGCTGGGGTTGGGAACCAAGGATGTTCTCACACCTGGCTGGAGGAAGGAGGAATAATGTCACCAGACCAAAGGACACTGCCTTGATTGGGCCATGTCACTGATTGTTTTGGATTGAGGGGAAACCTTTCACTTTTAATTACCAGTAGGTGAAATGTTCTCTGTTCACTTATGTCTATTGGTCGCCAGAGCACCAATTGTGAAGGGAGCACAAGTCTCTGTCCACTGGCCCGGGCACCACCATTTCAGTTCTTTTACCCACTGCACATTCACAGAATGCTTTGCATATATAAGAGGGTAAAAGAATCCAAATGGCAGCATCTGGGTGGGTGAGCAGAGACTTGCTCTGGCAGCTCTCTGGCGAACAATAGGCACGAACGAACTGGGAGCAATTTACCCCGATTCAAAGTCAGTTTTCACTAGATATGATACTTCCAATACAGCTATTCCAGTGAAGGGCTACAAAAACTTTTACTACCACACTGTGCTTATTTTATGGGTGTGGCTTATTTTGTGGGTGTGACTTGCTGGTCATGTGATCATGAGGGAGTGGCTTGACGATCATGTGACCTCGGTGGCTTAAAGGTCATGTGACTGGCTTAAAGGTGGCCAACTGGACACCACTCATGTCAAGGATTTGGGTTAGGATGCCTGGCCTCTCCTCATCTCAAAGAGATACAATTTCCCTATCGATTTACTATTACTGAACATCCAAAATATACTATTTAATTCTATATGTATATACCATATGGGTACATTCATATTATACACAGGCACACAAAAATATACATTATCTACTATATAAACTGTAGGTGTATGAACACACACACACAAGCACGCACAGCTCTTCTAAAATTATACACATTCAACCTCATTTACTGTGATAGAAAAAACATACCCAGAGCCCAAAAAGGGGGAGGGGGAGAAATAAATTCAAAATTTTTCTACTGGTTCTGCGTACCTGACTGTACACATAGGAGCCCATCACTGATATTCTTTGAAGAATCTACCTGCCTTGGATTTTTTCTTGAAGTGGAGCTATTACTTGGAATCCTGACATTAACTCTTTGTTTAAAACTTGGGAAAGAGTTGACACCCACTTACACAAACTATCTGACAAACAACTTCTAGTACTATTTTATGCAGATGATGAACTTTTTTCTCTTTGTTTTATGTAAGTATGAAGCAAGCTCTAAAAACCTTGGGATCCTACTGTAAAGAAGAACAATTGGTTATTAATTGTAATTAATTCAGGCTTTTAGTTTTCTCTAACAAAAGGTAAAGATAAAAAGCTGACTCTCACAAAGTCATCTAACTTAAATACAACAATGTTAGTGGCTCACAACAACCTATAAACAAACAAATAAAGATAAAACAATAGCCTCAACACCTTCCAAAGAAAACATCGCATTCCTCACCACAGAAAAAATACCTCCATCCTAGCCCACCATCCTAAGAAAATATTACTCAGGGACCTTATTTCGCAGGGAGGAAGTTGATCCTGCTTGTTCATTTTCTGTCATTTATGTCCAGTTTTTGCAATACAGATAAAAAGTTTCCCTCCATATCTTGAAAGTAGTATGGATTCATCAGGATTCAAGGATGAAAGGAATTTATTTATTTATTAGATTTCTATGCCGCCCCTCTACGAGGACGTATGTTAATGCAGCTATGAAAATATGGCCTTTCTGCTCCATTTCGCTGTCTAATGGTTAGCATAACTGGTGATCAGAAACAAACTAAAAACAGTCAGACATGGATAATTCTTGGGTGGGAAACCATTAGGATCTCTGGGAACTAGAAACTAGAAAGTTAGAGGGAAAAAATAATGGAAGAAGACAATATCAAACTTTTGCCATATTGTTGTCCTACTATTAACAAATCATGTTTTTTGGATGCAAAAATGCTGCCATTTTTTTACTATCTTCCTACCTGATGAGTAAAGGTAGTCCTTGACATATGACCACAATTGAGCCCAACATTTATGTCGCTAAGCAAAACATTTCTTAAATGATTTTTGCTCCATTTTAAGACATAACTTGCCACTGTTTTTATGTGCATTGTTGCAGTTGCTAAGTTAGTAACATGATTGTTAAGAGAATTAGGTTTTCCTATTGACTTTGCTTGTCAGAAGATTGCAAAAGGTCACCCCAGGACACTACAACGGTCATAAATATGAGTCAGTTGTCAACTGTGTGAAGTTTGATCCTGCGATAGTGAGGATGCTGCATTGGCCATAAGTGGGGAAAATGTACACAAGTCACTTTTCTCAGTGATGTTGTAAGTTTGAACTGTTACTAAGTGGTCTATTGTAAATTGAGGACTATCTGTACTCAAAGCTATCCACATTGAACTAAAATAGAGCTGAAAATGTTCAAATCCTAAAATAAACTTAACATTAGATGATCAACAATAGACAAGCACTGTCTGCAATTTGTAAGGAAAAAAGGAAAGAATGTCTGAAACTATGTAATGTCTGCAGCTTCTTTAAGATCGTATTCTTTTGAGTATGTCAGAGAAGAAAAAATGATAGAATGGTAGGAGACAGGAAAAGAGAACAAAATAGAGAACAAAAGAAAATGTGCATGCACACTGATACCACTTACTACATTTTCAATCTCGCCTCTTATGCAACCCCCAAATAATGGCCCCGGGAGCATATGACCATCGAGAATAAAATAGTTGCTCTTTCTTTCTATAGTATTTTTAGCAATGATATGTATCCTTCTGACTGCACCAATTATGCTGCAAACCTGCAAAAATGTGCCTACATCACAGCCCTTAAAAACAGAAATTGGTCGGAAAAAGGAAAATCTCATTAGAAAACCAAGTCAGCTCTGTAGCAATAGATGTGCACAATTATGTCTCTAACAAGTCACCTGGTTACATATGGAACTGAATATCTATGACAACTCCATCACCTTAATTAATCTAAAGGGTTGTTTTTTTAAAAAAAAAATTGCAATCTCCCATACTTCTATTTTCAGTAAAGGGCAATGTTAGACAATAAACTGCAGAGATGTGAGCAGTTACTGCTATAATAAATGAGGCCAATTGGGTATCATAACATTCCTTCTCTCCCCTTAATGCAGGCTGTTGAGAGCATGGCAGACATAATGATGATTAATCACATATTCTACAGTTTTTCTATATACAATTGTGGGGAATTCAAAAAAGAGAATTGTAATTTTTCCTACAAAATGCCAAGTGGCATCATCTGGTTTTCAATTACATGCTTCTTTTAAATAATTATTATTTCCTAGAGCATTTATTTGTTATCTAAGTAAGGAAAATCATCAACATGCTTTGGAATTCACACCAGATTAAGTCAGTCTTTTAATTTTTCACCTTTAGTTTCGTTCTCTGTTTGAAATAGATTGAAATCTCTGAACAGTAACTTGCAAGTTGACAGGAATATACCATGAATTCATTTGACTCTTGTACAATGTTTGGTATTTTCTAGATCTTTGTGGTAATGCCACTTCAACAGGGTTAAAGATAATGAATATCTTTGTGACATGATTCATGTGTTTGGTTAACTATATGAATCATTAAGCAATGTTAAGCGAACCAAAGTTATTTAGTCATTCAAATAATACTGACTGGACAGAAGTTGTTTTGAAGAAAGTATTGGACTATGCAGAAATAAATAGACTGACAATGAAAATTAAAGATAAAGAATAAAAATTAATTAATGAAGATGAATTTCGGATAAAAATATATCAGAATAATTTGAACATTCTAATCAGACAGCAAAAATTATCACTAATGGAGAAATTACAGACAGTTTTAAAATAGCAAAAGGAGTTTGACAAGGTTGTCCACTATCCCCCTTACCATTTATCCTATCACTAGAAACGCTACTACTACAAAACCCTGAAAACAAAGAAATTAAAGGTATTAGAATTAGAGAATAAGAATTCAAGTTACAGGCATTTGAGGATGATCTGGTTTTTAATATAGAGGAACCTCTTGAAATAGGATCGATATTATCGAAAGAAATCAACAAATTTGGAAATGTAGCAGATTTAAAAATAAATAAACAGAAAACTAAAATAATAACCAAAAATTGAACAACTATATAAAATCAAACATTAGAAGAGAGTTTAAGAATCTAAATAGTGAAGAAAGTAAACTACTTATGGATAATTTTAACATCAAAATGTACTATACTTAAAAATGACAGTTATATAGAATTACTTAAACAAATAGAAAAGAAATTAGAGAAATTGAATAAAATCAATATATTTAATTGGAAGAATTTCAACCATTAAAACACAAATCTTATATTTTTTCAAACAATACTTTATATTTTTTCAAACAGAATTCATGTACCAAATGGCTAATGGAAATAGAAATAATTGGTTTAGGAATAATTGATCAGAGAATGGAGAAAAAGCATCAATATATTACACCACAGCAAGGATCAGAATAGCACAATACTGGAAACAAAAAGATATCCCAAATGAAAGTATAGTAATTAAGAAGATTATGGAATATGCATACAATGAAATTAATATGATGACAATGAAATTAAAAGACAAGGAGGACTAGGAATATTACAAAATTTGGAAGTTGTTTTATGAATGGTTGGAAAGGAGAAAAAAACCCAAACCAATAAAATAAACAGAATTGTAAATACTCAACTTATCAATGGAAATGGCATTGTATATAATATGAGACTATAACCATTGTAATTGAATTGTAAATAAAAGATACTACTGGGAAAAAAGTAGAGAAATATGTAAGCTACGTAAATTGTATTAATACAAGTCATCGATATGAATTGCTGTAAGAGAACCCTAGGGGTTATACCGTATAATTGTTAGTGTGTTGTTTAATGTTTTTGTCTTTTGTTTTTCTGTTTTTTGTATTGTATTTTCTTTTTAAAAAATGTAAATAACCTAATAATTATTTTTTTTTTTTAAAAAGAAAATTAAAGATAAAGAAGATTCTGAATATTATAAAATATGGGTGAAATTTTATGATTGGTTAGAGAGGAAGCTTTTTGAGATGAGTGAGACCACATTTGGAATACTGTGTTCAGTTCTGGAGACCTCACCTACAAAAAGATATTGACAAAATTGAATGGGTCCAAAGACAGGCTACAAGAATGGTGGAAGGTCTTGAGCATAAAATGTATCAGGAAAGACTTAATGAACTCAATCTGTATAGTCTGGAGGACAGAAGGAAAAGGGGAGACATGATCGAAATATGTTAAAATATGTTAAAGGGTTAAATAAGGTTCAGAAGGGAAGTGTTTTTAATAGGAAAGTGAACACAAGAACAAGGGGACACAATCTGAGGTTAGTTGGGGGAAAGATCGAAAGCAACATGAGAAAATATTATTTTACTGAAAGAGTAGTAGATCCTTGGAACAAACTTCCAGAAGACATGGTAGATAAATCCACAGTAACTGAATTTAAACATGCCTGGGATAAACATATATTCATCCTAAGATAAAATACAGAAAACAGTATAAGGGCAGACTAGATGGACTATGAGGTCTTTTTCTGCCGTCAGACTTCTATGTTTCTAAGCTTAGTTAGAAAAAAACAATTAAGAAAAAAAGAAAAGAGGGTAATTGGAAATAATACAGTCAATCCAGATGATGAAACCCGATAAGTAGGCAGCATTAGATAAATGGCATATACCTAAGATGAATCTGAATATGAGGTTGAAAAACAAAAATATAATAATGGACTGGACAAAATTAGAGAAGTAAAAGAAACAAACTGCCAGCCTGTCATAGTAAGTATTTAGCGGATCAGAATTATTTCACTCAGGGAAGGAAGAAGGAGGAGGAAGAGGAAGATGGAAGAGAAGAGGGAGTGTGTGCCTTTCGTCCCCTGTCCAATTGTCTTTCCTTTCTCTCACTTATAATATATATTTTCTTCCTTTCATATATCCTCTCCTCTAAGTTCACTTTACCCTTATATATATTACTACATGTCTATTTTTCTTCCTATGTATTTGTGTATTGGACAAATGAATAAATAAAATAAAATAAATAAAATAGTGGAGAGGTGAGAAGTGGGGAGTGAAAAAATTATGAAAGAACAGACTGGCAGAAAAGAAATGGAAGAAGCCAAAGCAATTGATGTTTGCATAGATGTATTATTACGGTATATGTATTGTGTTGCAATATGAGATATGTGGATAATTTTTAAAAAAAATACAGACTCAATTTTGATATATTTCTTCTCATCAAGAAAAGCTGGTTTGCAGCTTTGGAAAAGATTCTAAATTATTATATCTCTCAAAAACAAAAATATATGCTTCAGGTATTGGGCCAAAACAACTGCTTGATTTCAGTGTTTTAATTATTTTTTGATAAAGTGATAAAGGCCTCTGTGAGGACTGTTCATACCTCATTAATAGATTTTTTTTAAAGTAAAGACCCTCCATAGTCTACTACATGTAGACTTGGCAGCAATATGGTGTGGGTTTTTTATTTCCTTCAATTTTTTTTAAATCTATAATACTGTAATTAATCAAACCTCACTTAACTTTTAAAAAGCAGCCAGGATAGGATGCTACCTTTTATAGACTCTCTAGGTAATTAATCTTGGTGTTCTGTAAGCACAGAAAGTGCCAGGGGGCTTTCAAAAGAAAGGGTGATGATGTTGGTTAAAAAGAATGGAGCACGATACCATCCTTTTCTATGAAGCTTGACTCTACCGAATATGTAGAGTTATACAATGGTAGTTCTTTGCCAAAGTACTTTGAACAGGAAATATCTAAAGCTACATATACAATATACGTATTTGTAAGATGTGAGAAACTAGGTCCACCATGAAGATTCAAATTAGCCAATTTATTATGAAAAGCCTATGCACAGGAATCTTCTCAACTAATAGTGACAGTTAGGGGCTCCGCCCACCTGCCCGGGATACTTCTGCGCATGTGCAGAAGCTTATGCACAGAAGCATCATGCGGCCGCAAACTGGTATCAACGGGATTTACAACCCACTATGTCCTAGATCAAGTCAATACCCTTGAAAATGACCAAAGATACTTCACCAGAAGAGCCCTTCACTCCTCCACTCGAAAGAGAATACCCTACGAAAGCAGACTATCAATCCTTGGTCTTGAAAGCTTAGAACTAAGACGCCTTAAACAAGATCTAAGTATTGCCCACACGATCATATGCTGCAACGTCCTGCCTGTCAGAGACTACTTCAACTTCAACCACAACAACACAAGAGCACAAAACAGATTAAAGCTCCAAACTTGACTGTAAAAAATATGACTTCAGTAACCGAGTTGTCGAAGCGTGGAACTCATTACCAGACTCCATAGTGTCATCACCAAACCCCCAACACTTTACCCTTAGATTATCTACGGTTGACCTATCCAGATTCCTAAGAGGTCAGTAAGGGGCGAGTACAAGTGCACTAGAGTGCCTTCCGTCCCCTGTCCTATTGCTCTCCTATATCTCCTATCCCTTTCTTCTATTCCTATATCTCTTCTTCTATTCTTTCATTGATATGTTCTATTATTATATCTTCTTTTCTATTATTTCTTAGATATATTTTACTATGAGTATCTCTTCTATAACCTTCATCATGTATTTTACTATGTGTATATAGATATATACCCACTAAAACCCTCATTGTGTATTGGACAAAATAAATAAATAAATAAATAAATAAATAAATAAATAAATAAATAAATAAATAAATAAATAAATAAATAAATAAATAAATAAATAAATAAATAAATAAATAAATAAATAAATAAATAAATAAATAAATAAATTAAATAAAACTTAATTCACTTGTTTCTACATGTTGATTCTAAACTGATGCCTCTCTTAACTCCTCCCTATGATTCTGAGAGTACTGTTCCTACAATATTTCTGAAAGTGGTGATGATTTTATCTTCTAGAGGGACACTGTGAAAGGTATCGTTCTAGACAGATTTTCAGTATTGTGCTTTGAAGCTTATTTTCGCAAAAAGACCAGCAACCATTGTTAAAACTGAAACTACATGATTCCCAATCTATCGACCTTGGAATGTGAAAAGATTAATTTTTCAGAGTTGCAGTTCCAGGGAGTCAGTTCAGTAACTGAACAGAAAGAATATTGTTAGCCATTATTATTAGACTCCAGCTTGTAAGCTCTTGATAATAAGTAAAAGTTTGGATAATATAAAAGAGATGGATGAATTTCCCACAGTAAAGCTGGAACTCATTTGCTGAAGTTTAAAGGGAATAGTTAAACATTTGTTATAAATGTGATGCCGTCTAAAGTTTGGTTGGCTAAAATGTCAGTGCAGTTTCATGAGAAAATTAGAGCAAGAGGAATTAAACCAGAATTCTTCCCCCTTAACTACCAGCAGCGTTAAAGCAATATGTAGAAATGAAATGCCATAATAAATCAGTTAATCACTTTGGCATTGTCAAGCTATTTTGGGGGTAGCTAAGGGATTAGATACTAATATTTTATCTACTTTCTTGAATTTAATGGGATATACTCTGCATTAGATTACACTGGGAGTTCTTTTGATTTCATTCTAATAATTTTTAAGATAGTCCCAATCTTTTAGTTTATTATTAAAGAACACTTGATCTCTTGAGAGATGCTTTGGTTGCCTCTTTCTCATTATTCATTCCCTCTTCCCCAAATATAACCCTAGAAAAATATCACTCATTTTACAGTGAGAATCATTCAAGAGCATTACTTCAGTTCAAGGTACAGATTCAAATTGCATTATAAAAAGATTGAAAAGGCTATTCTGTCAGTCTTCAAGAACTTTCTCTTCTTGACAAAAGCAGACAGGTTTTAATGTTCATTTCTTCTTCCCTCTTTACCACAAAGCAATTGAAAACAAAAGTACATAAAAAGGGAACCTACAAGCTGGATAGTTGAAGAGTAAAATAGCAAAAATGAAGACTTAGACTTACTCCTGGGCTGAAAATTTGGTCAGCTGGACATCTGGAACTTTTTAAAGAGTTCAGCCCAATAATCAATACATGGCTGTTTGTAAAAAAAGGAATCATTAAAGGAAGTTCTCAAGTAGATTTTTATCACAGTCTTCAATAATGGTTTTGGAAAATTTGTAGACCAAGTTAGCAGCAGCAGGACTTTCATTGTATCTTGATGCCTTACAGCAGGGGTCCCCAACCACCGGGCCGTGGACCAGTACCGGGCCGCGGGGCATGTTGCACCGGTCCGTGGAGTCAGCAGCTGCCGGCCCTCATGCCGCCACCCCCTCCCTCCAGCGCTTCGCCTCCCGCCGGGCAAGAGACCTCGGGAGGCAGGTTCTGCCGGCCACAGGACGATGGACGGGACAGAGGGGCGGGAAGGACCAAGAGGCTCAAGCCTCTTTTGGCTTCTGCCGCGGGGCGCTTTTGTGTTTTTGGCTGGGGGAGGCAGGAGGGCCAGCCTGACCCCCCCTCTCCAGCGCTTAGCTCCCGCTGGGCAAGAGGGCTTGGGAGGCAGGTTCTGCCAGCCATAGAGCGATGACGGTAAAGAGGGGTGGGGAGGACCAGCACCCCCATGCTTAATCCCGCCCCCAACCACACCCCTTTCCGCTCCCACCGGGCCATAGAAAAATTGTCTTGCTGAAACTGGTCCCTGGTGGAAAAAACGTTGGGGACCACTGCCTTACAGGTTACTGAAACTTTATATACAAGTTGGACTATTTAAATGACTCTTAATGTTACTATGTACTTTTTCTGCACATTCCCTCCCAATATTCTATTCTATTCTATTCTATTCTATTCCATTCCATTCCATTCCACTCCACTCATATATCATCACAGCTCATATCTGATTCATGGTGATAGTGTAGTTGAAATGCAGTATTTCAGGCTGCTTATTGCCAGGATTTTGATCCTGAACAGCTTAAGCTTGACTCAGCCTTCACACACACCACACACACACACACACACACACACGATAGGTAGATAGATGAAAGAAAGAACGAAAGAAAGAAAGAAAGAAAGAAAGAAGAAATAAGGACATATAGACTCACTCTAGCATTTTGTGTGTCTGAGTTATGTTTTCATTAATTCATGCAAATTATAGGGCAATTAGTATCTCACGTCTGAGGCTCATAATCAAAATCAGACCTTGCTTTCTATTCACCCGAATGTGCTACTTTAATGGCTCTAATCCTGAATATTCCCTTTCTGCTGTTAAATAATCTGAAGTTTTCGGAGAGGGGCGGCATATAAATCCAATAAATTGAATTGAATTGAATTGAAAACAATAAAAACTGACAAGAGGGTAGGTTGGGAATCAAAGAAGACTGTAAACCTTTAGCCATGGAAACAATAATGTTGCAGAGTTCTCATCATTCAACTGTAGTTCAACATCTTCAAAACCCTGAAAAACAAAACCGGAGAGAAATAAAGAAAAAGAAAAGTATTGTATGCAACAAAATGTCTACTATATATTTATGTATTCATGAAATCATTTCATTTTGCTAAAGAGCTATGAAATTCATATCAAAAGCAAAAAACAGAATATTCCACAACTATGTTTATGATTTAGTGTTTTCTATTTAGTGTATACTGATAACTTATGACCTAGTCATGAGTCACATTTTACATTTATTTTTGTTAAATAAAGGGTCTGAACCTCACAAAGGCAGTGAAAGCAAAATCATTTTATTATCTTTTTCGCCGTTTTGAGATAGGAAACGATACATTTTAAAAATATTTCTAACAGTGCAAATTCTAAACATAGTGGAAAAATTCAATTGGGCTTTTTGTTACCTATATTTTCTCCTTTATGCTAGACATAGAGACCAGCAAGCTATTAAGTTTAAGTTTAAGTTTAAGTTTAAGTTTAATCAGATTTGTATGCCGCCCCTCTCCGCAGACTCGGGGCGGCTCACAGCAATAGCAATACAATGTAAAACAAATCCAATATTTAAATTAATTTAAAAAACCCCACAAGTTAAAACCAATCATACACACTAGCGTACCATACATAAATTTTATAAGCCTAGGGAGAAGGAACATGTCAATTCCCCCATGCCTGACAACAGAGGTGGGTTTTAAGGAGCTTACGAAAGGCTAGGAGGGTGGGGGCAACTCTGATATCTGGGGGGAGTTGGTTCCAAAGGGTCGGGGCCGCCACAGAGAAGGCTCTTCCCCTGGGCCCCGCCAACCGACATTGTTTAGTTGACGGGACCCGGAGAAGGCCAACTCTGTGGGACCTAACTGGTCGCTGGGATTCGTGTGGCAGAAGGCGGTCCCGGAGATATTCTGGTCCAGTGCCATGAAGGGCTTTATAGGTCATAACCAACACTTTGAATTGTGACCGGAAACTGATCGGCAACCAGTGCAGACTGCAGAGTGTTGTTGTGACATGGGCGAATTTAGGAATGCCCATGATAGCTCTCGCAGCTGCATTCTGCACGATCTGAAGTTTCCGAACACTTTTCAAAGGTAGCCCCATGTAGAGAGCATTACAGTAGTCCCATTCTGTGAAAATTGGGGGGGGGGGGGGGAAATTAAGATTTCTCTGACATTTGAAGAAACTCTGACCAGAAGAAAACTGTAATTTATTGCCCAACAAATAATTCTAGAAGAGGCTCCAAACCTGATAAAAAGTCAATGTGCCTTTTTTTCCAACTGAATTCAATAGAATTCAATTAAGAAATTTGTAATCTAATTGTGGAAGAGTGTACATGATTAAAGAGTGATACATTTGTTTCATTACTTTAAACTATCTTTTCAGCTTTAAGCTGAGTGGAATAATTACCTTAAATTCTTAACACTAGGTATGCCTCCAGATTTCTTATGAATTTTGCATAAAGCTAAAAACTATATTGCACAATCCAGAGGGAAATCCTTGTGTTCTTATGAAACTCTCAATCATTTTAATAATGCTTGCATAGAAAAAAAATCCTTGGGAGAGCACTCTAACTAAAGTTGCTGTCCTTCATGCAAGTACAGCTTGATCCTCAATTGTAACACTCAGTGGATCTATGAGAAGAGCAGCTTTAAATCAATCTTCCTGCATATTTATAATCAATGGCTTTGAAACCTCTGAAAACTTTAATCACTCCTTGGTGGACAATCAACATACTAAAGAGTTCTTCGTAGCATTCTTTTTATTTTATGAGAAATGTGTAAGGCTTCAAAACTAAAGCATAAGGTGGAAAGGAATTTGATGAATTGGTTGGGATATGCTTTAACATATTTCTTCATGTTTTTCTCTAATTGGGAGGCTTTTTCTTTTTTTAAAGTATGTGGGTGTTTAAGAATGTGAGGGTGTTTTAATTTTTTTAAAAAATAAACTCTTCTAAGGCTGAATTTCCATTGAGCTACTCTAGTCAAAAGAAATGACTATCCCCTTATGCCAGTGTTTTTCAACCAGTGTGCCGCGGCACACTAGTGTGCCGTGAGACATAGTCAGGTGTGCTGCGAAGCTCAGAGAGAGAAAGAAAGGAAGAGAGAGAGAGAAAGAAAGAGAGAAAGAAAGCAAGAGAGAAAGAAAGAAAGCAAGAGAGAGAGAAAGAGAACAAGAAAAAGAAAGCAAGAGAGAAAGAAAGAAAGAGAGAGAGCAAGAGAGAGAGAGAAAGAAAGAGAGAGAAAGAGAAAGAGAGGGGGGAAGGAGAGAGAGAAAGACAGAGGGAGGGAGGGAGAGAGAAAGAGAGCAAAAGAGAGAGGAAGGAAGGAAGAGAAAGAAAGAGGGATGGAAAGAGAGAAAAGGAAATATGGAGAAAGAGGGAGGGATAGAGAAATAGAGCGAAAGGGAGGAAGAGAGAGAGAGAGAATTTTTTTGTCCAAACTTTTTTTAGCAGCCCCCCCCGCTCAATGTGCCCCAAGGTTTCGTAAATGGAAAAAATGTGCCGCGGCTCAAGAAAGGTTGAAAATCACTGCCTTATGCCATGACCTTATAACATACAGTAGACATTTTTCCAGTAACACTGATCTTGATTAGTTGCTCTCTTAATTCAAGGTTTTCACATTCATGGAAAAATACTTCACTTTTGTATGTGGATACGCCTATGCTTTGTTTCACATGCTTTGTTTCACATATTTGTTAAATAGAAAGAATTAGGTACGCTTATAGACTTTTCAACAAGCTTATGATTCATAAGCCTCCTTCATATTTCTCACTGCATATTTTAGATCATCCAAATGTGCCTAAGATGAAACTAGAGCTCATGGTCTCCTGTTCTGACCTGATGCCTTAACCTAGGGGTGTCAAACTGGAAGCTTGCAGGCGGATGCATCATGCACAGGTCTTGCACAGGTCAAGCCTTCTCCGGGTCCCGTCGACCAAACAATGTTGTTTGGCGGGCCCCAGGGGAAGAGCCTTCTCTGTGGCGGCCCCGGCCCTCTGGAACCAACTCTCCCCAGACATTAGAACGGCCCCCACCCTCCTTATCTTTCGCAAATTACTTAAGACCCACCTTTGTCGCCAGGCATGGGGGAGTTAAGTTATCCTTTCCCCCTAGGCTATTACAAGTTATGCATGGTAAGTTTGTGTGTATGTTTGGTTTTTTATAATAAGGGTTTTTTAGTTGTTTTTATTAATTGGATTGTTCATGTTGTTTTACCACTGTTGTTAGCCGCCCTGAGTCTGCGGAGAGGGGCGGCATACAAATCCAATAAATAATAATAATAATAATAATAATAATAATAATAATAATAATAATAATAATAATGCCCACCCCAGCTTCATGAAGGGGGAGAAAAAGGTCATGAAACATGATGCTGCAAGTTTGACACCTGTGCCTTAACCCTACATCAAATTGTTTCTCACTTTTAATTTACTAAACATTAAGGCTGAAAAGGGCTTAATTGTTTTAGGAATAGAATAGAATATAATAGAATAGAATGGAATAGAATAAAATAGAACAGAACAGAATAGGAGTTGGAAGGGACATTGGGGGTCTTCTAGTCCAACCCCGCGCTGCTTAGGCAGGAAACCCAACATTACTTCAGACAAATTTTATTTTACTGGCCAAGTGTGATTGGACACACAAGGAACTTGTCTTGGTGTATATGCTCTCCATGTAGAAAAGAAACAGCTGTAGAATAATTTGATTAATAGTGAACACTAAACACCATTTTTAATCTTTCTTTTTAAAAAGGTTTTTCAATCTCACTCTAAATAGATCCCAGCAACAGTCAGGCTATATTCTTTGGAGACTTCCATCTGCATTAGTCTTTGTATAGTTTTGCACCTGAATAACTACACACTCCATCTTTGGCAGCTAAACTCATTTATTTCTAGCTCAGCTGCAATGTATTTGGAATTATAAATTTCCTTGAAAAGCCACAGTTCTGTAAATATATATCTGGGTTGTTGTTGTTGTTTTTACTTATTGACACTCATAGCTTATAACACACTTTGCTCTTGAACTTTAACCAATCTTAAGCTGGTTTAGCAATTTTTTTTAGTGGCTGGAGTTTTGGCTTTTCTTAAGTCTCCTGTTATAGGAACTTCTCAGAATCTTTTTTTTCATGCATGCAGACAAATCCAACATTTTTTTTCCAGGTTTAGGCCTATAAATGTCCTAGTTGCTTGAAGAAAGTAGTGTACTTCTGCTGAGCTGTCCAAAATTCCTCTTCTGAACCTTTTTTTTGAAAAATGCATACTACAATATTATTTCAGACAGTTAAACATTAGTAAGTTACAAAAAGGTAGAACTGATTGTTCCAGGAACACTTAGTAACTTCTACTTTTTAATGTATGTACGTACGTACGTACATACGTATGTATGTATGTATACACACATATTATTTATTAATTTGACTTCTATGCTGCCCAATCCCATGTGTGTGTGTGTGTGTGTGTGTATACACACACACACACATATACACACTTACCTACATAGGTATACCCAAATATGGGATGCAGCAGTTGTAAGGAAAATAGAAGCCATGTAGTAACAACATGATACTGATGCTAATATTATAGGATTGAACCAATGAGCAGCTGTACCACATAATCTAAATAAGCTTAGTGTAGGTAGAGTTTGGTAGTTAAACTAATCAAAAACAGGTGGACTATTTGAACACAGGGCAGTAAGATGAATGATGTTTCAGGATTTGGCAGCTAATCATCATAAGAAGATCATTTGCAGCAGCTGGTAATTAAAGATCCTATATACATGAGCAGAAAATGATGTGTTTGGGGATAGAGCATTTTTAAACAGAGCAAAGCAACTTGTTATTCTGAGAATAAAATTTAATTTTCATAATAGCTTGGAAACAGGAGCAAAAGCAGATCTTTCCATCACCTATTATTTCCACTTTATCTAGTGAATGTAAACTAACCATTATGAAACTGGATGACATCCAAGATTTGGAAGCAGTTTATAGTTCACCTCTATGTTGATGGATTCACTCAAAGCCAAACAGTTTCACCACATTTGTTAACATAAGAATAATTTGAAATTTTAAAGAATTTCCCAAGCTGAAATAGCAGCTACTTGCGAATGGAACAAAGGAAAGGAAAAAAACAAAATGGAGACTAAAGCATTAAAGCCCAAGAAGATTATTTAAATTTGGGATATAATTTGAATTGGAGAAACATAAATAACAGAAGAAAGAAATTGGTGAGAAAATATTTTTTTAGTGGCTTTAAAGCTATTATTTGATAGTTTTGACAATCAAGCTGGGAATATATTGCGGACTGGAGAAGAAAATATTGCACAAATTGTAACCATTTGTGGACTATAGAAGAGAAAGTACAGCTGTCTGGCATTGACTGAAAGGAGATAATGTGGAAAGCCTGAGAATTTTTAAGGAGTGTTTGTTTTGCCTAGACTGCTTGGCCTTGTGTTTCTACAGTGATGAAGGACAAAAAGTTTGGAATAGAATTGCATTGGACTATTAATTGGATTTAATACAAATTTAAAATAAAAAAAAGATTATATGGACCTTAAGTTTTAACTTAATGTGATATATCGTAAAAATCTAATTCACAATATGAAGATTTGGAGGTATGAATAATTACAGCGGTCCCTCGATTTTCGCGGGTTCGAACTTCACGAAACGGCTATACCATGGTTTTTCAAAAATATTAATTAAAAAATACTTTGCTGTTTTTTCCCCTATACCATGGTTTTCCCGCCCAATGACGTCATGCGTCATCGCCAAACTTTCGTCCGCCTTTAATGAATATTTTTTTAATAAACTTTAATAAATAAACATGGTGAGTAATAATCTAAATGGTTGCTAAGGGAATGGGAAATTGCAGTTTAGGGGTTTAAAGTGTTAATGGAAGGCTTGTGATACTGTTCATAGCCAAAAATAGTGTATTTACTTCCGCATCTCTACTTCGCGGAAATTCGACTTTCGCAGGCAGTCTCGGAACGCATCCCCCGCGAAAATCGAGGGAACACTGTATTTGTTATGTTAAAAAATGTGCATGAAACTGTGAAAGGTGATTATTTGTTGGAATATAGAGAGCATGAAACAGCAGAAGAGTCAGACATTTTGTTGGAATATTCAGAGCAAAAAATAGAAGAGAGGGTGGTAAAAGAAAGAAATGAAGTACAAGAAAATAATACAGAAGATAATGGGAATGAAAGCAAACTAACCCCCCAAAACCTGTAAATTTCACTGGGATTTTTAGTGGTAAGAAAAGAGCTAAAATGGGAAATATTGGGAAGAGATTAGAGACTAGGGGCGAACCACATGAATAATAAATTCAATAGAGAAAAGAATGACTCGGGAGAAAAGATATAAGAAGAAGAAGAAGAAGAGGAAGAGGAAGAAGAAGAAGAAGAAGAAGAAGAGGAAGAGGAAGAAGAAGAAGAAGGGTGTGTGGAAAGAAAGAAAATAAGGTTCATACATAGACTTAAAGAATATATATTAATATTTGTAATGGGGGATAGTTGAGTACGTTAACGATTTATGTTAAAATGGTTCAGTTGTAATAAAGGTATAGGATGATGTATACTTTTCATGGCAAAACAAACTTATTAGAAAAAATGCAATGGGAATATGATACTTTGTGGGTTATTAATTAAATTAAGGGGTTTTTCTGTAAGATTTCAGGATGACAATGTATGCTGATTAGAGTAACAGAACAGTAGATAAAATGTGAAAAGCTAATTTGTTTTACTTTGAAAGATAATTTAAACTAAATTAAACTAATCAAAAGATGAGAAGAAACTGAAATATAGTGGAATAGATAATATGAGAAATGTTTGTTGTAACAAGATAGTTAATTAGTGCTAATGTAAGGGAATAGGAATTTGGGCGGTTAATAATACTAAGTAATATCATGTATGTATTAAGAAGGAAATATGTTAGGATAAAGAAATATGTAATGAGGATATTGTGGGTTGGATTTGAAACAAACATCTGCTGTGAACTCCATGTGGTGTTAGGAAGGGCATCGGACCAGTAAATGCTCAGAGCCATCCAATTGCCCCAACTCTATCACAAAATCAAGGAATTACAAGGTCATAAAAATTGGGAGTTTATTCATAAACTATATGTTATATGCTCTGTCTGTCTGTCTGTTTATCTATCTATCTATCTATCTATCTATCTATCTATCTATCTATCTATCTATCTATCTATCTATCTATCTATCTATCATCTATCTATCTATCTATCTATCCATCCATCCATCCATCCATCCATCCATCCATCCATCCATCTATCCATTTATTTGGGAGTGACTTTGGGAGTCAGGGAAAAGTATCACAACCATGTGAATAGTCAAGATGTTTCCTTTTAGACTTTCAACATTGATCATAAAACTAGAACGATGATCCTGAAATGGTATATGGGAATGACCTTTTGGCATGGGTAAGGGAAAGAAATGCTGTTTAAGAAGAACCAGTCAAGAGAAATAATATCCAGCAAAAAGAAACTTAGGAAAGACCTTCCCAATTTTTTATCACAATGTTAAAAATGACAGGAGACAATGTATACTTTCAAGTTTGCAAACTTATTTTAATGTAGCGATAGCAGTTAAATTTATATACATCTTCGCAGTGCTTTACAACCCTTTCTACGTAATTTACACAGTCAGCATATTGCCTAAAAAATCTGGGTCCTCATTTTACCCACCTCAGAAAGATGGAAGGCTGAGTCAACCTTGAGCCTGGTGAGATTTGAACTGTCAAATTGCAGGCAGCTGACAATTGGCAGAAGTAGCTTGCAAAATTGCATGCTAATCACTGCACCACCATGGCTCTTACAATAAAGCAGAATTATCTCATCAGGTCAAGTTTACCGGAGAGGGGCGACAAATCCAAATAGCAAATTTGACTAGCTAGGTAATTTTTTTTTTTAAAAAAATTAAGGCTATAATAATAGAATTGTGCAAGTTGAATAGTATATTTCTTCTCCGTCAATATCATTGGCCAAGAAACTAGAAAGGGTCCATTCCTAGTTGTTTTCCACACCCATATATTTTTCCAACTAATCTGTCTTGTTTTATCATTCCTCTGGCTATGGCTTTCCTTCAGGGTCCAAGAGAGGGGGTGATGAGGGAGGGGGGAGGGAAGGGCGAGGGAGAGAGAGATGGGGGGAGGGAACATAACATCACTGGATCTATATTTCAGGGACATGACGTTTTTTTATTTTATTTATCACATGTATAGAGCTGCCCACTACACAAGCCTGACTCTGGTTGACCTATAATAAACAACCAGTTAAAACAAAATAGTTAAAAACAATTAAATGCAACTAAAAGAAAAATAAAGCAGTAGGAAAACAGAACAACATCCCATATACAGTGTAAGTTTTTTTAAAAAAAATAAATATACTTTATTAATTTATTAAGAATGGGGAAGGGGAAGGGGAATACAAAAAGAATAATAGGGGTGCAAAACAAGAAATCTTTTTACATAATAACATATATAAATTGCTGTATATTCATTTCAAGCATTTATCTATAGATATTTTATTATTTATTATTTATTATTTATTATTTGGATTTGTATGCCGCCCCTCTCCGAAGACTCGGGGCGGCTCACAACAAGTGAAAAACAATCCAATACATAATCCAATTAATTAAAATATTTTTAAAAATTTAAAAAAATTTACATTGTATTCAATATTCGTAATTACATAATCTCATATCTATGAAATACAGTAATACCTCATGATACGAACTTAATTGGTGCAAGGAGGAGGTTCATAAGACGAAAGGTTCGTAAGACGAAACATTGTTTCCCATAGGAAACAATGTAATGTCAATTAATCCGTGCAACCAAAAAACCCCCCCGCAAAAAACCGGCGTTCTGCGACTGCTGGGAAGCCGCGTGGCTATTTTAAAAGGTCACAGCCGCGCTGGGGGGCTTCCCAGCAACCTCCCGAACCGAACCCGGGGTTCAGAAAAATTTTGCCTCTTCTTACGAACTTTTTTGGAGTTACGAACCGGCGTTCGGGAGGCTTCTGGGAAGCCCCGTCGCCCGGCTGTCACCTTTTAAAACAGCCGCGCGGCTTCCCAGCTGTCTCCGAACGCCGGTTCGTAACTCGAAAAAAGTTCGTAAGAAGAGGCAACATTTTTCTGAACCCCGGGTTCGTATCACGAGTTGTTCGTAAGACGAGGGGTTCGTATCTTGAGGTACCACTGTATGTTAATTTAAGGATAAAGTAGTGCTTTGATATATGTGTTAAGAGATAGATGATATAGTAGAAGTTTTAGATGGGGTAAGGGAGGGGGGGTAGTACCTGTGAGATAGCAGGTGTATATATTTTGACAACTTAGTTTTGGTTATATTTATTAAGTTTGTGGATTAAAGATACTTGTGAGTTATGTTGTTAGTAGGTTGTCGATAGATATCGGTTGGATTAAACTCAGACAAAGTGTGTGTTTTGATTTTAGTCGGTATTTTTGTTGAAGTTTTTTTTATTAAGGTGTCTTTTAAACAATGTCTTTTAATATCTTCAGTATACATTCACATTAGCCATTAATCATATAACTGTTCTGATCTAGGTCTGAGCTAAACTAATCAATCTCTGCTTCTAACTAATCTTGCTACTTACTGTACACTTGGGCAAGTATTGATGTTTCTGGTTGGTGTGCTCTTTTCCTATCATAAATTGTATGCATAAATATAAAAAATGATCCCCAAAACTATCTTCCCTGTCAAGACACCTAAAATAATTTACTGAAATGGCCACCTTATTTTGCCTAATAAGCTTAGCCAACCCTGCTATATCTGTTATCTTTTCAATAACAAACAATTGATATGTTGGCTAAAACTGAGCCAAGGAATCCATATGTAAGACATATATTGTGAAGCCTAACATACATCTTAGAAGTATTTATAGTTGTGGTCAACACTGAGAATGCCTTAATATTGCAATTTTTGTTAAGAGTATAAATTTTAAAGAGTAGCATCTGCAGTGTGATACTCTTGATCGAGTTTTCTCTAACCTTCTTATAAATTCACTTATAAATCTCTATTTTGTGTAAAATATGGAAGGTAGAGACGTTTTAAAATCACCATTTAGCACAAAAATAGGCCTTACCATTTTGTATAATGAAGAAAAGGAATTTCCTTCAAGGAATCTATAGATAATGGTTAGTTATTCTTATCTGAATAGTGAATTAAGTTTCTTTAAGCAACTATATTTATAGCCAGGGGATTTTTCTCCCTTAAAAGTAAAGTGATATTCTTTTCTTTATTTAGAACAACTTCAGAGGATGAAGTTTTCCCCAAGGCTTAGTAACCACCTAAAGAAAGCTAAACTTTTATCTAGTAATTCAATGCTTCTCTGTATATTTGGAAAGATCCTGCGATCATACAGAAAACTATAAAGTGTTGGTAATGACCTATAAAGCCCTTCATGGCATCGGACCAGAATACCTTCAGAACTGCCTTCTGCTGCACGAATCTCAGCGACTAATTAGGTCCCACAGAGTTGGCCTTCTCCGGGTCCCAGCAACAAAACAATGCCATCTGACGGGCCCCAGGGGAAGAGCCTTCTATATGGCGACCCTCTGGAACCAACTCCCCCCAGGGATTAGAACTGCCCCCACCCTCCTTGCCTTTCGTAAGCTATTAAAGACTCACCTATGTTGTCAGGCATCGGGGAAGCTGAGCCCCTGGGTTATATTATTTATGTATGGTATGAGTGTGTTGTATGGTTTTTAAATAATGGGTTTTAGATTTCTTTTAATGTATTAGATTTGTTACATTGTTGTTATTGTTGTGAGCTGCCCCAAGTCTCCAGAGAGGGGCGGCATACAAATCTAATAAATTATTTATTATTATTATTATTATTATTATTATTATTATTATTATTATTATTATTATGTCAATACAACACAGCAAACAAGATCACTATGCTGGATTTTGTATTTCATCACCAGTCGGGTGTTTCCCAAGCACCTAGGACTGCGTGATGTAGCGGCGAATTATGTTTGCCGATCCCAGTAAAGCGACCTTTTGCAATTGACAGATGGAGATTTTGTCAATTCTGATGGTTTTCAAATGTCCACTGAGATTCTTTGGCACTGCGCCCAGCGTGCCAAGTACCACTGGGACCACTTTCACTGGCTTATGTTATTGTTGTTGTTGTTGTTGTTGTTGTTGTTGTTGTTGTTATTATTATTATTATTATTATTATTATTATTATTATTATTATTATTTCTTCTCCCACTAAAAACCACTTTGATATATGGGTCTTAAACAGAGGTTCGCATGGGTTCTCCCAAACCAGATGTTAATTTCCTCTGGCAGTTTGGAGAGCTGTTTGTTCGAAGAATTCCAACTTTCTTCTTTACAGGGTTAATCCTGCAAAAGGGGCAGGAAGGAAACATTGTGGTATGCTCGTATTTCTAGCCTAATCCATATCTCAATTGCTCTGCTGCTTTAAATGTTTTCAGAAACTGACTCTGGATTAAGCTTCTTATATTGTAAGCCTTACGCCCAGACTCCCTCTGTAGACTGAACTTCTCTGGTGTCCCCTTCTTTCACTTTATGAGCAAGAGTAACTTGGCTGCTAATAGTTATCCTTGTATTTTAACTATTTTAATTCCTCAGTGTGCCTGCTTTGTAACTTCAAGTTGCAGGTATTGCTGAAGAAAAGAAGATATTCAGACAGAATGGCTTAAGTTTCCATGACAATTATGACTCATTGATCTTCTGTGTATTGCCCCATTTCTAATCTAATGTCTGGTATTTAGGGCAGATTTTGCAAGCAAAGAAGCTTTTTGTATTTTTATACAGGTAATCCTCGACTTACAACAGTTCATTCAGAGACCATTCAAAATTACAGAAAAAAAGTGACTTATGACCATTTTTCATACTTATGACTATTGCAGCATCCCCACAGTCATGAGAAGGCGGGTGAGACAGAGTGCTCCCTTATTTATTTATTAGATTTGTATGCCGCCCCTCTCCGTAGACTCGGGGCAGCTAACAACTCGGGGTGGCTCCCTTGACATAAGGGTCATAGAGTTTGCCATGCCCACCCAGCCATTCTCACCCAGCCAGGTATTAAGGCAGAGAACTGGTTGTTAAATAATCTTCAGCCCACCACTGGTCTTAGACTAGGTTGAAATTGCTCAGATGATGCTCTGTACTTTTCAGACAGTAACAGACAAAACAGCCTGGAGCACTCAGAATAGCTGGATAATTCCATAATAAGGAAGAGAAATTACATTGTCCAGATTGCTTAATGGGACAAATTTTTCACATAAAATTTCCTTTTACAGCCCTGTGACCGATCCTTCAATTTAGTACATCTGATTCAGTAAATTTAATTTGACTTGCGGCCACTGGATAATGTATATAATGCCATCAATGTTTCCATCACCTTGTCAACAATGGCTATTCCCATGTTCAAGATTATGCTTGTTGAGTGGTTTAATGGGAAGAAAGCTCGTTGCATATAATCTTTGCTTATTTGTTTTTTTTATCAGCCACCTCATAATCAATGGTGAAGGGAGTGGGTGAGTGAATTGAAAAAAAAAAGGTTTTGTTTTTTTAAACTAAGCTGAGTAGCCTATGTATTGAGAGCTTGATTTAGACTGAAACCCATTTTGATACTTTCCAGATTTTTTTTGTAAGTAATAAAAGCCAAATCCAGCCCACACCTGCACACAACGCAAGTTTGTTTATTTTTCATTATTGACCAGTCAATCCTCATTCATAGGGCTACTGTACATAGTCTGAAAAAGACTTCCAAATAGCAGGATTCTTAAAAAATGTCTTTGCTCATAACCAGTGATCGTTTGTTTATTTATTTATTTATTTATTTATTTATTTATTTTTTATTTATTTTGTCCAATACACAATGAGGGTTTTAGTGAGTATATATCTATATACACATAGTAAAATACATGATGAAGGTTATAGAGGAGATACTCATAGTAAAATATATCTAAGAAATAATAGAAAAGAAGATATAGTAATAGAACATATCAATGAAAGAATAGAAGAAGAGATATAGGAATAGAAGAAAGGTATAGGAGATATAGGAGAGCAATAGGACAGGGGACGGAAGGCACTCTAGTGCACTTGTACTCGCCCCTTACTGACCTCTTAGGAATCTGGATAGGTCAACCGTAGATAATCTAAGGGTAAAGTGTTGGGGGTTTGGGGATGACACTATGGAGTCCGGTAATGAGTTCCACGCTTCGACAACTCGGTTACTGAAGTCATATTTTTTACAGTCAAGTCTGGAGCGCTTAATATTAAGTTTAAATCTGTTGTGTGCTCTTGTGTTGTTGTGGTTGAAGCTGAAGTATTCGCCGACAGGCAGGACGTTGTAGCATATGATCTTGTGGGCAATACTTAGATCTTGTTTAAGGCGTCTTAGTTCTAAACTTTCTAGGCCTAGAGTTTTATTCTATTTATTGTCTATAATTAAAAATGATCAATAGCCTCTTTTAAAACAAAAAATGCATTAAGCAAAGTTGTCAAAGAAAACAAGCATGTGTAGCTCTGCTGAGTGAGATAGAGATTCTTAGTAAAAGGTATAAACTGAAGCAGTAGAGATCAGTCTCCTAGGAAAAACAAACTGGTTGCTAAGCAACACAGCTAAACATGTGATATTGAAACCTTTTATATACTAGTTCCTGGAACTTAGTTATCTGTACTTAGTGACATCTTGAAACTCAGTTCTTTTGCGCATTTACATTTTGAAATGAAAAGTATCATAGGAGAAGTCCCTTCAAAATGTCTTTCCTTGGGGTTTGAAATACTGGGAGTTATGGAGGCTGCAGAGCAGGTGAAATATGCTTGCATAATGATAGAAAGGGAATTTGCATATACCCTGTAACTAAATCAGTGTAGCATTTTTCCCAAAATTCTCGTCTTCCTTGAAATAATTCCTAAAGCAAATTCCTGTTCGTGATATGGTAGAAAGAAAGAAAGAAAGAAAGAAGGATAATTTATTTTCCTATTATTAAAAAATGGAATTTAAATTTGCAGGCTTGCGGTGATCATTTCAACTAAAAAGATAATCAATTGGAAAACTCTTGCACATATAAGTAGGGCATTGCAAATCCTTCTCTCTAAAAATTAACTCAGCCATTCACATAAATCTGCCCGTTTGCAGATGTTGAAAGAAATTTCCCTGGTTCCTTACCATCTGGGAAGTACCATGTACACTGAAAAGAAATGAATTCTGGAGCAGCTGCCAGAAAGTGGGATTCTTTAATGTAGAAAGGCAAAAAGCAGAATTGACTCAGCTCAAGCATTTCCAGGTTGCAAACCAACTTAGAAGTGTGACTCTGAGACTTTTATGATTAATTCTCCTTTGAAGCTCCTACAGATTGATGGGTTTATGCCTCTAGTTAAAGTGATGACCCTGGATCCTGTTCCGGACTTAATGGGTTAATCCTGTTCATAGGCAGTGGTGAAATTCAATTATTTTTGCTACCAGCTCTGTGGGCATGGCTTGGTGGGTGAGTGTACCATTCCCACCCCACTGAAGAGTAAAGATACTGCAAAATCCCCATTGCCACCCCAATCTGGGACCATCCAGAGGTAGCATTTGCCGGTTCTCCAAACTATTCAAAATTTCTGCTACTGGTTCATAACCTGTTAAAACCATCTGGATTTCACCCCTGATCCTGAGGGTTAATTTTGCTGGGAAATAGGAAAAGGGGAATTCCAGATGAGTTGTTTTCAGCCTGATTCCCCTTATCTTAATGGCTCTACTTAAGTATTTCTTTTGTAACAGCCTTTCTGCTTTGTCCATATCAACTGAGGCTTCTTGATTTTCTTAAAGGAGGAAGGGCTAGCTTGAGTCTCTTGGCACTGATTTCTGAGGTTTCTGGTGCTATGAGGTTTCTGGCACTGTCCTCCTGGAGTAAACATCCCACACAGGCAAAGTCCACATTCATGCAATGCATATATTGCAGATAGTGGACAAGCAGCAGAGTTCATAGTTTCTGGTTTGTGATTAGATTCTTTCTTTTAAAGAATGCTGGTGAACTGGTTTCCCCATAACATTTAGCCTTTTTGTGAACCTTTATAGCAAACTGTCATTGCTCTATAATAAAAGAATACATTGAATGCAGGATTGGACTGCTGAAATTTCTCTGGAGTAAAGCAACATCACAAGATTATTCCTATATAGTTAGCTGGCACTGGTAGTGGGCAGCAGGAACTGTGTTTTTATTGTTGGCTATAATTAGTTGGGAGTCACAAGATTCCTTCATGCTTATAAGCCATTAATATTGACTATTCAGGCATTGGAAGTTCAACTGAGGCTCATCTCTTAATCACTTTGGATTTATTTTTTAAAGATTGAGAATTTACAGACTGGCAAGTTTTGCTGAAAATCCTTTTTTTTTTTAAAAAAAAGTTTAAGTTTAAATATTTGGACTTTTTGGAATACCCAGAAAAAGAATGATTATTTTTGGCTTTAGAAAGTTTTAATTGGATTAAGGGCTAAGAATCATTTGAAAGAATCCTTTCTCATTGGAATCTTTCTTTTGTTTATTTTTACTCTGAAACAGATGACTCTCAAGGTTGGATAACTGGAAGACACCGAATTTCCCCTATAAAAATTGTATTTGATCTATGGGCACAAGAAGTTTTTGAGTTATTTATTCTATCTAATTCTGTACTAGAATTAGAACGTGTTAATTTTTTTAAAAAATGACTTATTTAAAAATTATATCTTGCAACCAACCAATTACAATTACAAATTATAAATTACAATCAAGCAATGGAACAGCTTGCCTTCGGAAGTTGTGGACTGCCATTTGTCAAAAATGGTGTAAAGTCTCTTGCTTGAACGGAGGTGGGATTGGACCTACAAAATCACTTCCAACTTTGTTAATTTGTTAATTTTTTATTTTATGAGGTGTAAATGTGTGAAGAGTATGAATGGCTTTTTAAATGAAATTAGATGATGACATAAAATCTCATTCTAACCTTTACCGAATGTATGTGATTAATATGTAGAAATGAAGTTTTAAAGATGGGCTTATAGAGAATGTGAGGTATGGAAGGAAGAGGTGCTTGGTTCTATTTTAAGAGGCAATTATAAATTGTTAATGTTGATTATAATTGCTGGGGAAGAAAGGGTAATTTCTTTTGCTTTTCTTTCCCCTTTCCTGCATTTTTTAATTAATTTTTTAAAATGCATTTCAGTATCTTTTTAAAAAGTGTTTCATCAGTTTCACCTGCCTGTTTCAAAAAATAAATTTTGAAAACTATTCCTGTGAATTACATTTCAATTAAAATAATTTCTTTCAACTAAAACATCTAAATATAATATGGATAGAGATGCCTATTTATATGAAATAAATATGAAGCACAGTCCCAATAACTGGAAGGAGAAAGGGTAGCTGGAATTCAAGAGATTATAATTATTAGTACTCAGTCTAAATTCAAATGCAAATTAAGTGAAGCTCAAAGATAAATATTTGCAATGCATTAATGTGATAAGTGAAGGGATTACATTGATAATTAAAGTTGAGGTGAATAAGAAACAAGGCTGGTAGGTCCTGATTTCAGTTGTGATTATTTTAGTATATCTGGGACCATACAAAATGGGACAAGATTAGCTTTGAGGATAAGAGGGACAGTGTGGCACACTGGGGCTGCCTTTGAAAAGTGTTCGGAAACTTCAGATCATGCAGAACGCAGCCGCGAGAGCCATCGTGGGGCTTCCAAGATTCGCCCCCATTTCTTCAACACTCCGTGGCTTGCATTGGCTGCTGATCAGTTTCTGGTCACAATTCAAAGTGTTGGTCATGACCTTTAAAGCCCTACATGGCATTGGACCAGAGTACCTCCAGATCCGCCTGCTACCGCACGAATCCCAGCGACCGATAAGGTCCCACAGAGTTGGCCTTCTCCAGGTCCCGTCGACTAAACAATGTCATTTGGTGGGCTCCAGGGGAAGAGCCTTCTCTGTGGCGGCCCCAGCCCTCTGGAACCAACTTCCCCTGGAGATTAGAACTGCCCCAACCCTTCCTGTCTTACATATTTGTTATCAATGATTTCTCCAAGCTATCATTCTTCATTGCTGTTTCTGCCTCCCAACAATCTGTAAGATTTGAAAATAAAAGTATCCTTGATAACTGTGACTTGCAATTTCTGCACAAGAGTATACACAATGCTTCTTGTGCATTTTGCCTCCTTTTCCAATATATTCTGGAAAAAAATATTTCTTTTGTGTCATATTAGGTTTCACATTACTTGTTATATCATGTAATAAAACATGACAGATCATTCCACTGTGAGATGTTCGAACATGGCCCATCTTGGAAGAATGGTGAATATGTTTTGACTACAAAAATATAATTTAAGAAGTTAAGGATGTAAGGGCAGAAGGAAGATAAAGAGTTTTGCTCTTTGTAGAATGGGGAGGACTTCAAAGACAAGCAAAGACCATCATAGGAGTGGAAGAAGCCAACTTTATTCTAAGAGCAAATGCATCAAAAATCTCTCAGCAGTCAATCAATCCATCAAGCAATCCTCCAAGCAATCCTAACTTCTTCTTCCCAACCAGCTTCTTTCTCATAGAAATGCTTTCTCTTGCAACATTTGCTATGTACTGTTCTGCCTGGCTTCATGGCACGAGCCCCCAATTAAGTGCAAAGGTAGGAATTCAGACACACACACTTGAAAAGTCTATAACACTGTTTTTATAGAAAGAAAAATAGAAGCAAAACCACCTTTTTGGTAGTCAGAGGGCTCACCTTCAAAGCAACAAACTTCAATGCTGTGAAAAACAATAAACCAAGCAAATAACAAATAGCTGTGAAGATATCACAGCCACTCTCCTTCAAATGTTTTTAACTCACACACTTGACTATGGTTTAGTTTAAGAGTCCTGGAATCAATGCAAAGAGAGACCTTGGAGAGTCTTGAGACGAAAGACACTTTCACCAAATGGATAAACTTCCACACTCAGAGACCAGCACACTGCCAATTTAACAGCAGCCCCACTTAGTCGAACCACACCCAACCACAGGTGAACTCCCTTATTTCCTGTAGTATTTACGCAGTTGCTCTTTCCTAGTCATTGCCCTGCATCTGCATGTACGTCAATGAATGTTTCTCCATCCGAATCCAGCGAGGATAATGATGACGAATTACTCCCTAATGGGCTGTCCGCCATGACCTCCTCTGAGGATCCCATTTCACATTCACTCTCTGCTTCAGACGCTTCGCTGTCGGCAGTAAAACTGGCCTCCTACACTGGGAGGATTCACCCACATCCACCCCCACAGTCCTCGGGGCAGGAGCTGGCCCAGAGCCAACCACAACATGTGCAGTTTACATGATGTGGTCACTCATACACAAAGAACAATAAGCATTCATGATGTTACAAAATGCAAGGGCAAATCTAGGGAAGTTTTGGTAGTAAGGTTCAAAATGTCAACAAATGCACTCCTGTTGCATTTTGCTACAAGCTAGAATTTCCCCAGGCTAGAATTTTTCCCAGACCTTCAGGCCTAACCAGACGTAGGAAATGTAAGAAATGTACCCAAGACCTATAAAAGACTCAATGCTTATATACTGTTCTGCCTGACTGGGCTCAGGTGATAATTAACGGTCCAGGGAAAAAAATCAAACACACACATGCTTTGCTAATCAGCAAACTTGTATTAAACAAACAGAAAAGGTTAAAGAAAACTGTCCTTATTGTCAAGAGTAAAACACAGTTCAAGGCGAACAGTCAGCCAAATACAAAGTGCAGGAAAAAGCAAACCAAGACAAACTGCATGGAGCAGAAACTGTTCAGGAGTTCTCTGAATCTTTGAGGTACGAGAGCAACAGCTAGTCCCAGAATTTTCAACTCCCACTTGCCTGAAAATGCTGGGTTGAAATCCAAAGGCACGGAGCAGAGGCTTCGAAGCAGGAACCACAAAGTCACACAAACCACACAGATAAACATCCACAGTTTGCCTCTGCCTCTGTTCTCTTTTATAACTGTAGTCCTCATTATGGGAACCACACCCAGTCCTCATTATGGGGACCACACCCAGCCCTCATTATGAGGACCACACCCAGCCACAGGTGCTACTATGATCACCGGTGATAGTCCGTTAATTGAGCCTTCTGTTGCATGGCTCTCCGGCTATGCATGTCTATTAGCTGTTCAGCACCTGAATCCAATGAGGAGAGGCTATCGGACGGGCTGTTTACTAAATCCCCTGGGCTGTCTGCCAGGTCCTGTGATCTGTCTGCCTACTCCTCTGAACCATCTGCCTCATCCTCTGGGCTGTCTGCCACGTTTTCCTGGCTGTCATCCAGGCTTTCGCAATCACTTTGTGACGCATCTCTCACATATGTGGGGGCAACAGCTGGCTCAGGCCCAAACACAACATATACTAATGCTCAAAGTTTAGGGAACAAACAGGGTAAACTTGAAGCATTAGTACACGAAGGCAAATGTGATATAGTTGCTGCTACTTTTTGAGGAGGATAACAATTTAAGTTATTCATAACTTTCTTGCAATAATCACATTATTGACATTGTGAAAATACTGAGCCAAATCTATTTTACCTGACAGCAGTTTCCCAATATATCAAATAATCTTAAGCTCTCTGCATTTAAGGCATCCATTATATTATCCCTAAGTTGACTTTCAACGTTTTAGCCTTCAGGTATTTATGAAATAAATGCTTTGCTCAGTGATCTGAGTCAATAGCACTGGATATTGGGCAAGGGAATAAGAAAGAGGAAAAATGAAAAAAAAGGCAGAAATGATGTATACATTTATACATGATGAGTAAAACCAAGTCCTGATTGATTGAAAGAACTTTCTCTGTTGCATTTTTTCAATTTGTCTCCCAACCTAATGTTTCCCTTTTTCTTTTTCAAGCTAACATCAGTGATTTTTAGGATGAATGGACATTTTTCTAACAACAACTCTAATTTTCCTTTTGAACTGTTCTGGTTTCTGGTAGAACTTTAGCTATTAAAAATAACTCTTACTAAATGCAGTATTTCATAAACAAAGAAACTCCATCTTTATTCTCTTCACTTCCGTATTCAAAATGCAGTTCATACTAGCACATTCCTTTTCTCCCGTTATCTCTCTTAATTACATTCCACATGCATTCCTCCCAGCCTTCTCCATCTACCAAGATTTATGTACTCACAGTATGATTCAAAAACAGCAGAAATGACTGTAAAATAACGCAGAATGAACTTGCTCGCTTGGGGAGCTGAACGAAAACACCTTTCATTTTAGCACTACAACATTGAAACTCCACCCTTCTTCCCCACTGGCCCCCTGACATACCAAATACATCACTCCAGTATTTAACCCATTCCTTCCCTTAATATCTTCTTCCAAACACCTGTTCCTTACGTTTTTGGACCCTTCTGAATTTAGGATTGACCCAGAAATCGTCTGTTTCTTCTTCACTAGATTCTGGATTCATAGCAACATCCTGTGGCTGGCCTCTCACCTGTTCTACTACCTGTAACCCAGGGCCTACCACTAATTCATAAACACTATCTGTATCAGAGTCCTGAAGTTCTTCATCATCCTCCAACTGACCAGGAGTATGTACAACATGAACTCTGATCCATTTTTCTGAGGCATCTCTCTGCATTGTTAGAATATATATTAAAGTAGCTTTCCCCAAAATTAAACAGTTTCCACATATAGTAAGCATTAAAATTTGTCTTTATATTTTCTTTTCCTAAGAAAAACTTAGCATTATGCAAATATTTTCTCTTCTACTCCTATGTAAGGACATATGCTTTTGCATTTTTAATGAGTGTCCCAGGTTCTCATTATTTTCTACAGTACACAGAAGTCACATCTTAATACATTCAAACTTCCCAACCCTTGTAGTAGCAATTCCTCATTGTAGGACTCCTTTCTATCCTAATTTTCCTTGCAGCCATAAATGCATATAAGGTGAATCTAGTCAGATGAAATCATCCCCCTCCCCAAAAAATGAGACACAGATATTAGGGATTAAAAATGTACCCATCTATAAAATCAAAGTTAATATGAATGATAAAAATTAACTTTCCTTTACTTTCTAAAATTTATTTTTGTTATTTCCTTTTAACAGCTTGTGGGATAACTGAGCTTGAAAAGCTAGTATAAAACTGAGATCAATCTGTAAGAAATCCAGGGTATTTTGTTTGGAAAATAACACTGAAATATTAAAAACGATGACACCTAACATTTTGTGCATTTGTTGAGGATACGCCAGAAAAGTTTTGGGCGTAAATTTGACAGGTAGAAAAGGCTAGGCTAGGCTAGAATGGAATGGAATGGAATGGAATAGAATAGAATAGAATTTTTATTGACCAAGAATGACTGGACACACTAGGAATTTATCTTTGGTACATATGCTCTTAATTTAGATAAAAAGAAATAAAATAGATTCATCAAGAATCACAAGATACAACACTTAATGGTAGTCATAGGCTACTAATAAGCAATCAAATAGTACTAGTAAACATATAAAACAATATAAATTAGAAAGATACAAGCAACATGGCTATAGTCATAAGAGGGAAGAGATAGGTGCTAGGAAGGATGAGAAGAACAATAGTAATACAGACTTAGCAGAAGTAGGTTCTAAATCCCATCACTACTGTTTCGCTTGTGCACGCTTGCATGAGCAAACAACACTTCTGCACATGCTCAGAAGTGTCCTGAGTGGTGAGCAGAGCCTCCTGCTGCTGCCACTACTGGTTCCCCAAACCGTGCTGAACCAGGAGCAACTCACCCGCTGAGTCTTAGTAAATAATTTGACAGTCTTGTGGGAATTAGTTGTTAAGCAGAGTGATGGCATTTGGGAAAAAGCTGTCCTTGTGTCTAGTTATTCTGGTGTACAGTGCCCTATAACATTGTTTTGAGGATAGAAGTTGAAACAATTTATGTCCAGGATGTGAAAGATCTGTAGATATTTTTACAGCCCTCTTTTCGATTCATGAAGTATACAGGTCCTGGGCAAGTTGGTAGCCATTGTTTTTTCTCCTATTCTAATTATCCTCTGAAGTCTGTGTCTGTCTTGTTTGGTTGCAGAGACAAACCAGACAGTTATAGAGGTGCAGATGACAGACTCAATAATTCCTCTGTAGAACTGAATCAGCAGCTCCTTGGGCAGTTTGAGCTTTCTGAATTGGTGCAGGAAGGACATTCTTTGTTGTGTTTTTCGATTACCTTTATGATGTTAGGTGTCCATACAGTTATATAATTAAGTGTCCATACAATATAATGCAATTATACCAGTAATGTGGAAGAAATGATAATCACTGATAGAAAAATGCAGATTTTGCCAGACTGTGAAAATGTCCTGACAAATTTTTATATTACAGGATTTCAGGAAAGAGGTTTATTTAAAGGTCAAGGGGATACGACTGGGGGGAAAAATGGACAAGTATAGTTCACCTGCTGAACACTTTCCCTTAACTTTGTGCATTTGCACATGAATGGACCATCGGTTTTAAATGGCACAGAGATCATACTGAATTATGTTCAGTTTAGTGTTATTGTGTCAAACTCAGCCTAGTATAAAATCCTATAAAAGTATAGGGCATTCAATGAATTTGCTCCATCAGCATCAAGCCTTTTGCTATCATCTTTTCATGGGAAGAAGAGCAATAGATTAATGTGATGAACTGTGGCATTTTTAGATTTAGTTCCACTTTACCTTGGCTGCAGACAGTTGATACTTGTAAAAGGTACTGTGACAGAACCATCTCTAGCTACAACATTAATAGTTGGGCATCTGATAACAGCCACCCCTTCCAACATTTTGTCTCCTCTTCTGTTTCTGTAATTTTTTTTCTTCAAGGCAGGGCAATCAGAAACATACCTTAGCCTCTCAGAGTCCTTTTGGAATGATCAATCAATCAATCAATCAATCAATCAATAAACACACACAAACACATACATACATACATCAAGCTGCAGGAGTTCAAAGGGGAATTAAGCATAAAAGGCTTAGTGACAGTCTCAAGTTTGCTCGCAACCCAGCAATGCTTGAGCTGTGTCACTACTCTTCTTGCCTACTGAATTAAAGGATTCTTTTTCCTGGCAGCTGCTTCCATGTCTATTACTTCTCAGAATTGTCGCCTGCTTCCCAGCTGGGAACGAACCAAGGAAATTTCTTCCAACAATATAATGAGATGTTTTGTTTAAGAGCATAGTCACATAGATTCACGTTGAGGGAGAGAGAGAGAGAGGGAGAGGTAGAGAGAGAGAGAGGTAGAGAGAGAGAGACAGACAGGCAGACAGAGAGAGAGGGAGGGAGGGAGAGAGAGGGGGAGGAGAGAGAGAGGGAGAGAGGGAGGGAGGGAGAGAGAGGGGGAGAGGGAGAGCGAGAGGGAGAGGGAGAGAGAGAGAGAGAGAGAGACAGATAGGGAGAGAGAGGGGGGGGGAGAGAGAGATATGTGCCCAAGGTCATTCAAATGGCTTTGGTGCCTAAGAATAAGTAAAAGAATAAGCTCATGTCTCCGAGTTCTTAGTTTTGCACTTAAACCACCCTGGCTCTCTTTTGGGGAGTAGCGGGTACAATGAACTGCAATTAAAAGAAATGGGACAGACACCTATCAGAGAAATTTGCATGTGTCTATTCACATTTAAATGCACATTTTAAAATAAAGACAGCTCTTTTGTAGCAGTGGTATTTGTCTCTGCTGTCAGTCAATGCCAAGCTGTCTCTATTTAAATGTTTATTGCATTCATATTCTGAAAAGCTTACTAAAGGAGTATTTTGAATGACAGAGATGGATTGAAGAGAGAGTCTATATTTTACTCAAAATAAAGGAAAAATCTAGACTAAATGATGTACACATACAAAACACAAAATAAGAGTAGAGAGCAATAAAACCTACAAAATTTAATTGGAGTCTTCTTTCACTTGCTTTGGAAATCAGATATGATTTGTGTTTCAGAGAGCTTCAAATAGGCAGAAAGAAACTTTACCTTTACTTTTATTACAATTTCCAATATCCTGGCTACTAATTCTTATTTAAATGTATAGACTACTGGACTTTTTATTCAGGAATGATAATATGGCTGCACGGAAGATGCTATAGTGGGTTATTACTGAATTCAAGCCTGTTTACAATCATTTTGTAGTGCTGTGGTTGTCTCTGGTTTCCACAGATTTCCGGTAAGGATATAATCCACAGGGACTCAGATTATTTAACATTCTCTGCATTGATCCAAGGAAGTTTGCTATTTGAGATGAAGCCTTGCATCAATTATTTAAAAAAGTGGATGGCACACTTCAAACACACCTTGTCCTTATCAACATTTGGGCACATTTTGAATGCTTGCATGAAAAATAAATTGCAAACTTGATCAGGTTTAAAGAGAAATATTATATCATTCTGAATTGTCTTTGCTTTTATTTTAGAAAATAACCTGCAAGGTGTTTTCCCTCCTATCCCTTATCCAGTTGAAAAGCAACTTTTTAGCAATATTGATGAGCAAATGTTGGAATAATTTGGGGGATAAAGTCATGAAGTTTCATTAGTACATTATGTGATCTCTTCAGAAGTAGCAAAGACCCAATTTAATGAGCACAATTTCCTTAGGACTATTGGCAAGGAGACATGCTCTAGTTCAGTGGTTCTTCAACTCTTTGACCCCTTTTCCTGGTCTCAAATAGCATCATTACCCCCAGAAAACCCCCCAGACATTTTTGTTTTGCACAACTATCTCAGCAGTAGCAGTCCCAAACTGGGTGCCCAACTTGCAAATAAGCAACTACAAATTGCTCCATTACCCCAGAATATCTCTAAAGTACCCCCTTGGGGGGTAATTACCTACAGAATAAGAAACTACTGTTCTAGTTCTTCAATAGGCTCTTTTTATACAACTCCTCTTTTATTTTCAACTTTGTGGGATGGATAGATTTGTCTGTTTTATCGGCTCCCTTGTTCAGATTTTTAAAATGTTTTTTTCCCCCATCTACATTTCATTCTCTTCTGGTTGTGATAAAGCATAAACATCACTCATAATAAAAAAGGAACCAATTGGCATTCTTACCCATGTGTACAAGCCAAATTTAATAGGTAGTGCTATTCCCAGTATGGGGAAGGTCATAATGTCCCTAGCTATTGTGCCCAGATGTAGCTTGCTTTTAAAGATTAAAAAAATTGTCAGAAAAAAATTGAGCAACAGAGCCATAATTGAGTGTACTGTACTTTTACATCCAACAAAACTTTCTGCTTTCAGACAATTTTCAAGTTCTCCACTATTCAGATGTTTTCAGCCTCATATTCTTTGCAAGTTAGGTGAAAAAAATCCAAATCCTTGCCCTTGTTCCCATTTGCAGTTTTCAACTTAGTAGAGCTAGGTCTCAAATCTCTTTCTACTGAAATCTAAGTTTAGAAATCTAAATTAGGTGAGACAGAGAAAAACTTGTTTAACTCTTGTTCTGTCGCTATTTCTTTTTGAAGTCCAGTTGCCTTGTAAAAAGCACTTTTGGGACAACATGACCTGGATGATTGAGAATCTCAGCTGACAGTTATTGCCTGACTTATCAACTAAACTTCAAAATAAATGGAAACTTTACTTATATTTTCCTTTCAAGGGTCACAGTTATGAATTGATAGAAACACAAAATGAAAATGTTTGGTATATATGCTGATGTTACAGTCTGTTTTCTGCTTTCTATTACATTATGCATTCTAGCATACATCTTTCTTCCTCTTAAGTTTTGAAATTATTTCTTATGATGTCTCTGTGTTTGCATGTTTATTTTAAAGCTTTTTCAAATTATAAGTTATTCTTCCAGTTCATTTGTTATTTACACTATTTATATGTGGAAACTTATTAAAGACCATTGTTTTCCATTTTTACTGAATACTCTGATACTCAGATTTCATTTATTCTTTCCAATAATAAATAAGTATTGGAATTCCATGTACAAAGTATCTTTGCTCTGTCACACAAATAATGTGCATTTTACTCAAAAGCCAAATGAAAATCAAGTCAATCATTTTAAATGTATTCTGCCACAAATCCAAGAAATGTTAAATGATTCCTTCATCTTTTAATTATTTTGAGACATTAGTTCTGATAATAGATGAAATAGACAATGACAATTATGATTCCCTCCCAAACTAATATTTGTCTGGGACCTGTTCTGTCGGGCTCTCTG